>NC_088401.1:19646424-19708924 GCF_034236695.1 Oncorhynchus nerka | reverse complement strand
TAACTGTCATCTTCTTCTTTATATCAGTACTACAACTACAATCATCATTACTACGACTACTACTACCATCACTAAACTGTTATCACTACCATTACCACCCATATTTGGAATGATAGACAGCAATAATAATAGTAATAACAATAATAGTAATAATAAGTAAGTTAGTCTGTGTTGCTTTCTCTTTTTGTGTCTTGCTCTCTCTCTCTCTCTCTCTCTCTCTCTCTCTCTCTCACTCTCTCTTTTTGTGTCCTCCCCTCTCTCTCTCTCTCTCTCTCTGTTCCTTTCTCTTTTTATGTCTACCCCTCTCTCTCTCATTCTCTGTCACCTTCTCTTTTTTGTCTTCCTCTCTCTACTTCTCTCTCTCGCTCAACCCCACTCTTCCTCTCTCTCCAGAGAGATTATGTTTATCTCAGCAGTCACCTGCCACAACGGGAAGCCCAAATGAGATTCAGAGGTTTTTGTCCCAATCAGCTTCCCCTATCACTCTAAATACTCTCTGGAGACACAGCTTATTACATGACATGCTCCTCAGAGTAGATAAACGGGCAGTCGTGTAGCGTGTGTAGAGTGTGTGTTTGTGTGGTAGTGGGGGGGAGAGAGACAGACAGCTCAGGGCCCCTAGAATGAAAGGAGTCCACAGCCTTATTGACGTTTTAATCAAAAACAGTTAGCACAGAGTCAGTCTGCAACAAGGGGACGGAGGCTTTGTATCAAAGCTTATTCAAAATAATACGCAAGAATTGAAATGCAGACCTCACTGACATGTAATCTACCTGCTGTCACTCTGCGTGTGTGTGTTTCTGTGTCTGTAGGTGTCTTTGTGTGTCTGTGTGTGTGCATACTTGTTGAGATGCCCCCCTCTCTAGCATGTCAAGTGCATGTACAGGAGATGAAAGACTGAAGGAGAGACAGGAGACAACAGGGTTTCTAGAGGCTGGGGAGACAGGAGACAACAGGGTTTCTAGAGGCTGGGGAGACAGGAGGAACAGCCTTTCTAGAGGCTAGGGAGACAGGAGACAACAGGGTTTCTAGAGGCTGGGGAGACAGGAGACAACAGCCTTTCTAGAGGCTGGGGAGACAGGAGAAACAGGGTTTCTAGAGGCTGGGGAGACAGGAGGAACAGGCTTTCTAGAGGCTGCGGAGACAGGAGAAACAGGGTTTCTAGAGGCTGGGGAGACAGGAGGAACAGACTTTCTAGAGGCTGGGGAGACAGGAGACAACAGGGTTTCTAGAGGCTGGGGAGACAGGAGAAACACGGTTTCTAGAGGCTGGGGAGACAGGAGGAACAGCCTTTCTAGAGGCTGGGGAGACAGGAGACAACAGGGTTTCTAGAGGCTGGGGAGACAGGAGACAACAGGGTTTCTCGAGGCTGGGGAGACAGGAGACAACAGCCTTTCAAGAGGCTGGGGAGACAGGAGAAACAGGGTTTCTAGAGGCTGGGGAGACAGGAGGAACACCCTTTCTAGAGGCTAGGGAGACAGGAGACAACAGGGTTTCTAGAGGCTGGGGAGACAGGAGACAACAGCCTTTCTAGAGGCTGGGGAGACAGGAGAAACAGGGTTTCTAGAGGCTGGGGAGACAGGAGGAAAAGCCTTTCTAGAGGCTGCGGAGACAGGAGAAACAGGGTTTCTAGAGGCTGGGGAGACAGGAGGAACATACTTTCTAGAGGATGGGGAGACAGCAGACAACAGGGTTTCTAGAGGCTGGGGAGACAGGAGAAACACGGTTTCTAGAGGCTGGGGAGACAGGAGGAACAGACTTTCTAGAGGCTGGGGAGACAGGAGACAACAGGGTTTGTAGAGGCTGGGGAGACAGGAGACAACAAGGTTTCTAGAGGCTGGGGAGACAGGAGACAACAGCCTTTCAAGAGGCTGGGGAGACAGGAGAAACAGGGTTTCTAGAGGCTGGGGAGACAGGAGGAACAGTCTTTCTAGAGGCTGCGGAGACAGGAGACAACAGCCTTTCTAGAGGCTGGGGAGACAGGAGACAACAGCCTTTCTAGAGACTGGGGAGACAGGAGGAACAGCCTTTCTAGAGGCTGGAGAGATGGGTGAAACAGGGTTTCTAGAGGCTGGGGAGACAGGAGAAACAGTGTTTCTAGACACTGGGGAGACAGGAGAAACAGGGTTTCTAGAGGCTGGGGAGACAGGAGAAACAGTGTTTCTAGACGCTGGGGAGACAGGAGAAACAGAGTTTCTAGAGGCTGGGGAGACAGGAGAAACAGGGTTTCTAGAGGCTGGGGAGACAGGAGAAACAGGGTTTCTAGATGCTGGGGAGACAGGAGAAACAGGGTTTCTAGAGGCTGGGGAGACAGGAGAAACAGGGTTTCTAGAGGCTGGGGAGACAGGAGAAACAGGGTTTCTAGACGCTGGGGAGACAGGAGAAACAGGGTTTCTAGACGCTGGGGAGACAGGAGAAACAGGGTTTTAGACGCTGGGGAGACAGGAGAAACAGGGTTTCTAGAGGCTGGGGAGACAGGAGAAACAGGGTTTCTAGAGGCTGGGGAGACAGGGTTTCTAGATGCTGGGGAGACAGGAGAAACAGGGTTTCTAGACGCTGGGGAGACAGGAGAAACAGTGTTTTTAGACGCTGGGGAGACAGGAGAAACAGGGTTTTTAGACGCTGAGGAGACAGGATAAACAGGGTTTCTAGAGGCTGGGGAGACAGGAGAAACAGGGTTTCTAGACGCTGGGGAGACAGGAGAAACAGGGTTTCTAGAGGCTGGGGAGACAGGAGAAACAGTGTTTTTAGACGCTGGGGAGACAGGAGAAACAGGGTTTCTAGAGGCTGGGGAGACAGGAGAAACAGTGTTTTTAGACGCTGGGGAGACACGTTCGTCATAACGAGGAGACCAAGGCATAGCGTGATAAGAATACATTCTTCTTTATTTACATGAAGAACACTAAACAAAACGACCGTGAAGCTATAAACACGAGTGCTGAACATACAACTACACATGGACAATAACCCACGAAATACCCAAGGAATATGGCGACCTAAATATGGTCCCCAATCAGAGACAATGATAAACAGCTGCCTCTGATTGAGAACCAATCCAGGCAACCATAGACATATAAACACCTAGACTAGAAAAACCCCTAGACAATACAAAACTACACAAACCACCCTCGTCACACCCTGACCTAACCAAAATAATAAAGAAAACAAAGATAACTATGGTCAGGGCGTGACATACAAAGTGGTATTAAAATTGATTTAATTATCATTTTTCATGTCAACGATCTACACAAAATATACTGTAATGTCAAAGTGGAAGAAAAATTGTAACATCTGTAAAAACGGTATGAAAATGAAGCACTAATGTATATATATATTGATTACATACAGTACCTGTCAAAAGTTTGGACACACCTACTCATTCCAGGGTTTTTCTTTATTTGACTATTTTATACATTGTAGAATAATAGTGAAGACATTAAAACTATGAAATAACACATGGAATCATATAGTAACCAAAAAAGTGTTAGATAAATATTTTATATATTGTTTTATTTATATATTATATATTATTTATATTTTATATTTGAAATTCTTCAAAGTAGCCACCCTTTGACAGATTTGCACACTCATGGCATTCTCTCAACCAGCTTCATGAGGTTAAGTTAATTTGTGGAATTTCTTTCCTTCTTAATGCATTTGAATCAAACAGTTGTGTTGTGACAAGGTAGGGGTGGTATACAGAAGAGCCCTATTTGGTAAAAGACCAAGTCCATATTATGGCAAGAAAACCTCATATAAGCAAAGAGAAACAACATTCCATCATTACTTTAAGACATGAAGGTCAGTCAATCCGGAAGATTTCAAGAACTTTGAAAGTTTCTTCAAGTGCTGTCGCAAAAACTCATCAAGCCCTATGATGAAACTGTCTCTCATGAGGACCGCCACAGGAAAGAGTTACCTCTGCTACAGAGGATAAGTTCTTTAGGGTTACCAGCCTCAGAAATTGCAGGCCATATAAATGCTTCACAGAGTTTAAGTAACATAAACATCTCAACATAAACTCTTCAGAGGAGACTTTGTATATCAGGCTTTCATGGTCCAATTGCTGCAAAGAATCCACTACTAAAGGACATCAATAATAAGAAGAGAGCTATTTGACCATGAATGAGAGTGATGGAGTGCTGCATCAGATGACCTGGCCTCCACAATCACCTGACCTCAACCCAATTGAGATGGTTTGGGATGAGTCGGACTGCAGAGTGAAGGAAAAGCAACCAACAAGTGCTCAGCATATGTGGAAACTCCTTCAAGACTGTTGGAAAAGCATTCCAGGCGAAGCTGGTTGAGAGAAAGCCAAGAGTGTGCAAAAATATGCAAAAAAAGAATGGCTACTTATATAAAATATATTTTGATTTGTTTAACACTTTTTTGGTTACTACATGATTCAGTATATGTTATTTCATGGTTTTGATGTCTTCGCTATTATTCTACAATGTAGAAAATAGTAAAAATAAAGAAAAACCCTTGAATGAGTAGGTATGTCCAACATTTTTGACAGGTACTGTATCTATTCAGCCCCCTGAGTCATTACATGTTAGAATCACCTTCGGCAGTGATTACAGCTGTGAGTCTTTCTAGGTAAGTCTCTAACAGCTTTGCTCACCTGGATTCACAATATTGGCACACTATTCTTTTGAAAATTCTTCAAGCTCTGTCAAGTTGGTTGTTGATCATTGCTAGACAGCAATTTTCAAGTCTTTCCATAGATTTTCAAGCCAAAACTGGGCCATTCAAGAATATTCAATGTTGTCTTAGTAAGCAACTCCAGTGTAGATTTGGCCTTGTGTTTTAGGTTGTTGTCCTGCTGAAAGGTGAATTTGTCTCCCAGTGTCTGTTGGAAAGCAGACTGAAACAGCTTTTCCTCTAGAATGTTGTCTGTGCTTTGCTCTATTCTGTTTCTTTTTATCCTAAAACCCCTCCTACTTCTTGCTGATGACAAGCATACCCATAACATGATACATCCACCACAAGGCTTAAAAATATGAAGGGTGGTACTCAGGGATGTGTTGTGTTGGATTTGCCCCAACCATAACACTTTGTATTCAGGACATAAAGTACATTTCTTTGAAATATTTTTTGCAGTTTTACTTTAGTGCCTTATTGCAAACAGGATGCATGTTTTGGAATATTTGTATTCTGTATATTTGTATTCTGTACAGGCTTGATTATTTTCAATTAGTATTATGGAGAAACTACAATGTTGTTGATCCATCCTCAGTTTTCTCCTATCAAAGCCATTAAACTCTGTAACTGTTTTAAAGTCACCATTGGCTTCATCGTAAAATCCCTGACCGGTTTCCTTCCTCTACGGCAACTGAGTTAGTAAGGACGTTTGTATCTTTGTAGTGACTGGGGGTATTGATACACCATCCAAAGTGTAATTAATAACTTCACCCTACTCAAATGGATAGTCAATGTCTTTGTGTTTGAAAATGTGCTTGAAATTCACTGCTCGACTGGGGGACCTTACAGATAATTGTATGTGTGGGGTACAGAGATGAGGTAGTAATAAAAAAAATCATTTGAAGCACTATTATTGCACACAGAGTGAGTCTGCGCAACTTATTATGTGACTTGTTAAGCACATTTTTACTCCTGAACTTATTTAGACTTGCCGTAACAACGGGGTTGAATACTTATTGACTCAAGACATTTCAGCTTTCAATTTTTACTTAATTTGTCAATTTTACTTTGAGTTATTGTGTGTAGGTCAGTGTCTCAAAATCTCAATTGAATCCATTTTAAATTCAGGCTGTAACACAACATAATATGGAAAAAGTCAAGGGGTGTGAATACTTTCTGTCTGCTAAATGACTCAAATGTAGGGAACAGGGTGGCATTTAGGAAGCAGCCTGTGTGTCCCGGAAGGTGACTCTGACTTCTCATTGTCACATCTGATCTTTCTCCTGAGTTGAAATGTTTAGAGAAGCATTTAGATTCACTGGAAATTCCCCAACTTTAGCATCCCTGTTAAATGATTCATTGTGTACATCCTTTCCTGTGAGTAAGTTAAAAAGATGCAGTCAACAATTTCCATTTCCAAAGCTGGATCTACACTACTAACTGTTAAACACACTCCATTGTTTTTTTTGTTGTTGTCACAGATTTTTCATCAAACATTCATGCGTGGTTCCAATGATGTCATGCAATCCGCTTTTTACACCTCGCCTTTAATGACATTCTCAGAAAAGCATTACAACCCATCATAAATCACACAATAATAATGATGGGAGGCAGAGAGAAAATGAGAGAGAGAAAGAGTCCCCATCCCTAACCGGTCATAAATTGATCCTCTCCCGCACAGAGCGGCAGGTAGTAGGTGACAGCTGCTTAATTTGTTTTTTTTTCACCCAGCAACTTAATCCGGTAACGGGCCTTGCTGACAACAGACGCAGAAGGCGTTAGAGAGAGAGAGAGAATGACACTCCCGTCGCCCGTTTGCCCAAGCACCAGTAACAACCAAGGTCACTTTAATTAACTGCCAAATTACAATTTAAATGATAATACTAATCACTCACTTTACAATAGCGAGAAGCTACTGGCTGTCATGTTAATTTAGGGCTGGGGGGACAGCTACCCCCCCTCTGCCTCACAGTAGGGTTGGTGTCTGTGTGTCTGCTATTTATTTGGACTGTCTGGGATATTCTCTCTCACAAGATTTTCAATTAGACATCATGATGCGTTTGTCTCAATGTATTCCCTGTAGTAGTCAGCCAATCACTGCTGCTTCTCTCTCTTAAATCTCTGGAATTAAAATGAATGGCGCTCTCAGTTCCATTGAGGTTTCCTTAACAATATCCTCAGGCCTTTGTTAAGGGTTTTAGAGTAAATGCATAAATGCATCATTAGGATAATTGTCTGTGCTAAACATATGTCGAATGTCATTTGAGGTAACTCTCTTGGGCCTACCTTCGTTCTTACGTCACTCTCTGGACTTATAGACACACTGTCACAAAACAGGAAACACTTCCTCTTTCTGCTGTGCTCTTTGTCATGAGTCCTGGTTAGCTGGATGCTGAGCAGCGCAAAGCCCGGCCAGACCAGGCCCTGGGATATGTATTCCAGCCAACCTCCACCCCATTGCTGTTACTTCCATCTGCTACAACTCACACTCTCCGTCCACCCTCCTAAAGCTTACTCATTTACATATGGAACACAGCTCCACCAATAACAGAGCTTCTATCAATCATTTCCTAATGATGATGATTCTGAATGTAAATTCCCAACAGTGAAATAAAACTCTGGAAGCCTCTTTGGAGGGTGGTTCTGGAATATTGGGGTTCCGGAGTGTCACAACAACTGGCCACCCGTTCTGAACTCTGAATGAAACATTGCATCGTTTCCTAGATGAATTATAATGGTGGATATCTGAACTTGATTTATTATTGTAATCGTTAGCCATATGGCCAAACTGCTCTTCTACCTCCCAACCTCTAACATTAGAAATGAGCGCAGATTACAGGGCTAGGTCATCGCAACCTTTACCACCGCGCAAATTCATCTCAGTCTGGTCAGAGGGGAGGGGGAACAGAAAAATGATTAGAATAGGATCATTTAAATCACTCCTGCATTTCTCAAAATTGTAACACACACGCAAGGTCCAATCACTCACACAGAGAAAGACAACCCTAGAGCTTTAGCTGTTATTGAACCAAAGAAAACCCACTTTGTTTTGACTGAGATTCAAGCAACTAAATGAGATAGTGACGCCTGAAACTAGAACATTGATTAGAGGATAGGCCTACGTACAGCTGACGTTCCCCTATCTCACAGAGATCAGACTCACTGTCTTCACATGACATTCTATTCATGGAAATGGAATCCAGTTTGGTCTTGTATCATGGTCATCTTCACCCCCCCCCCCCTTCACCCCCTCCCCTCAAGACTCCTCACCACATCTAACAATTATAATAACAGTTCAAATAGGGGAAGGCATAATATCATCAGGAAACATCATTATTTACACAAGCCTCACCAAGCATTGATATTACATTCTCTGTTCCAATAGTGACTTAACCACACAGCCATTGCCTCACAGCTATGTTATATTAGGTTGTATCTTCTCCTCAGGTCCGCGGGACTGTTTCCTGACACAAAGTTGATGTGTCGTGGTGATTGGTGTTGGGGAGATGACGTGCCGGGGATGGGGGCGGGGGAGCTGGTTGTGAGGGACTGACAGAGAGTTGTCAGGTTGGCTGCTCTAGGCCAGTCACCTGTCATCTCAGGTGAAGGCTGGTCACCGCTGAAGACCAGAGGCAATAGAGTGAATGAATATAACTGGATGAGCAGACAGAGAGATAGAGAGAGAGAGAGAGAGAGAGAGAGAGAGACAGAGAGAGAGAGAGACAGAGAGACAGAGAGAGAGAGAGAGAGACAGACCGACAGAGAGGGACTCCCTTTGTCTATACGCTGAGGAGTAGACCTTGCTGCAGTCAAATATGTCTCTTGTCTGGGTAAATGGAACCACAACGAGAGTCTCAGCATTGTACTGGAGCTCCACTTTAGGGTTCAATAGCTGATGCTGGGTACAGTTGTATACTGAACATTCTGCGTATATTGGTTGAAATGTCTAGAGTGAGAAAAATATATCAACCTTTTTCATCTGGCAAAACTGCATGGCATGATGTAATTATAGCAACATGGAAAACAAAACCATTTTTAACCCTGAAGTGACCTGCATCCCAAGACATAAACGCTCAATACAACATCAGCAGACTCCTAAACCAAGGATAAACTAAAAGGACTTCAACTCCTCACTGTCATCTTTGTGCCTGAGCCGGTTGACGTCTGTTCCTCCAGACAGCCATCAACAGACCTGACGGGCCGTGCAAAAAACACTCTCATTCTTACTCCCGGGGTTGATGGGAAAAGGAAAAGAGACGCTTGATGCATCTTGGAGGGTACGCACATCTCCTCAGAGCTCATCATACTGTCCTCACCATACTGTCTTCACCATACTGTCCTCCTCATATGGTCCTCACCATACTGTCCTCATCATATGGTCCTCACCATACTGTCCTCATCATACTGTCCTCACCATACTGTCCTCACCATACTGTCCTCACCATACTTGTCCTCACCATACTGTCCTCACCATACTGTCCTCATCATACTGTCCTCACCATACTGTCCTTACCATACTGTCCTCACCATACTGTCCTCACCATACTGTCCTCATCATATGGTCCTCACCATACTGTCCTCATCATACTGTCCTCACCATACTGTCCTCATCATATGGTCCTCACCATATCATCATATGGTCCTCACCATACTGTCCTCACCATACTGTCCTCATCATACTGTCCTCACCATACTGTCCTCACCATACTGTCCTCACCATACTGTCCTTACCATACTGTCCTCATCATATGGTCCTCACCATACTGTCCTCATCATACTGTCCTCATCATACTGTCCTCACCATACTGTCCTCACCATACTGTCCTCACCATACTGTCCTCATCATATGGTCCTCACCCTACTGTCCTCACCATACTGTCCTCACCATACTGTCCTCATCATTCTGTCCTCATCATATGGTCCTCACCCTACTGTCCTCACCATACTGTCCTCACCATACTGTCCTCATCATTCTGTCCTCACCATACTGTCCTCACCATACTGTCCTCACCATACTGTCCTCATCATATGGTCCTCACCCTACTGTCCTCACCATACTGTCCTCACCATACTGTCCTCATCATTCTGTCCTCACCATACTGTCCTCACCATACTGTCCTCACCATACTGTCCTCACCATACTGTCCTCATCATATGGTCCTCACCATACTGTCCTTACCATACTGTCCTCACCATACTGTCCTCACCATACTGTCCTCATCATACTGTCCTCACCATACTGTCCTCATCATACTGTCCTCATTATACGGTCCTCACCATACTGTCCTCACCATACTGTCCTCACCATTACTGTCCTCATCATACTGTCCTCACCATACTGTTCTCACCATACTGTCCTCACCATACTGTCCTCACCATACTGTACTCACCTTACTGTTCTCACCATACCGGGATAGAGGAGGGTTTTGTGGAGGGGTGGAGAGGTGGAGGAGGGGAGGAGGAGGGGTGGAGAGGAGGAAGAGGGGAGGCGGTGTGGTGGAGGGATGGAGAAGCGGAGGGGGATGGAGGGGTGGAGAAGTGGAGGGGGATGGAGGGGTGGAGAAGTGGAGGGGGATGGAGGGGTGGAGAAGTGGAGGGGGATGGAGGGGTGGAGAAGTGGAGGGGGTGGAGGGGTGGAGAAGTGGAGGGGGGGGAGGGGTGTAGAAGTGGAGGGGGTGGAGGGGTGGAGAAGTGGAGGGGGTGGAGGGTGGAGAAGTGGAGGGGGTGGAGGGGTGGAGGAGTGCAGGGGGAATGGAGGGGTGGAGGAGTGGAGGGGGATGGAGGGGTGGAGAAGCGGAGGGGGTGGAGGGGTGGAGAAGCGGAGGGGGATGGAGGGGTGGAGAAGTGGAGGGGGTGGAGGGTGGAGAAGTGGAGGGGGAATGGAGGGGTGGAGAAGCGGAGGGGGGGTGGAGGGGTGGAGAAGTGGAGGGGGGGGATGGAGGGGTGGAGGGTGGAGAAGCGGAGGAGGGATGGAGGGGGAGAAGCGGAGGGGGATGGAGGGGTGGAGAAGGCGGAGGGGGTGGAGGGGTGAGAATGGAGGGGGGGATGGAGGGGTGGGGATGGAGCGGAGGGGGTGGAGGGTGGGAGAAGAGGAGGGGGGGATGGAGGGGTGGAGAAGTGGAGGGGGTGGAGGGGTGGAGAAGTGGAGGGGGATGGAGGGGTGGAGGAGTGGAGGGGGATGGAGGGGTGGAGGCGGAGGGGGTGGAGGGTGGAGGAGTGGAGGGGGATGGAGGGGTGGAGGGGGGAGGGGGATGGAGGGGTGGAGAAGCGGAGGGGGATGGAGGGGTGGAGAAGCGGACGGGGGGATGGAGGGTGGAGAAGTGGAGGGGGTGGAGGGGTGGAGAAGTGGAGGGGGATGGAGGGGTGGAGAAGCGGAGGGGGATGGAGGGGTGGAGGAGTGGAGAAGCGGAGGAGGGATGGATGGAGGGGTGGAGAAGCGGGAGGGGGGATGGAGGGGTGGAGAAGGCGGAGGGGGTGGAGGGGTGGAGAAGCGGAGGAGGGATGGAGAAGTGGAGGGGGATGGAGGGGTGGAGAAGCGGAGGGGGATGGAGGGGGTGAGAAGCGGAGGGGGATGGAGGGGTGGAGGAGTGGAGATGCGGAGGGGGATAGAGGGGGTGGAGAAGAGAAGGAGGGATGGAGAAGCGGAGGGGGATGGAGGGGTGGAGAAGGGAGGGGGTGGAGGGGTGGAGGGGTGGAGAAGCGGGGGGGTGGAGGGAGAAGGAGGGGTGGAGAAGTGGAGGGGGTGGAGGGGTGGAGAAGCGGAGGGGTGGAGGGGTGGAGAAGCGGAGGGGGATGGAGGGGTGAGAAGTGGAGGGGGTGGAGGGGTGGAGAAGTGGAGGGGGATGGAGGGGTGGAGAAGGAGGGGGATGGAGGGGTGGAGGAGTGGAGGGGTGGAGATGCGGAGGGGGATAGAGGGGTGGAGAGAGAGGAGGAGGGATGGGAGCGGAGGGGGGGATGGAGGGGTGGAGAAGCGGAGGGGGTGGAGGGGTGGAGGGGTGAGAAGCGGAGGAGGGATGGAGGGTGGAGAAGCAGAGGGGGATGGAGGGGTGGAGAAGCAGAGGGGGATGGAGGGGTGGGAGAAGCGGGGGGGGTGGAGGGGTGGAGAAGCGGAGGGGGATGGAGGGTGGAGAAGAGGAGGAGGGATGGAGAAGCGGAGGGGGATGGAGGGGTGGAGAAGCAGAGATGGGGGGTGGAGGGTGGAGGGTGGAGAAGCGGAGGAGGGATGGAGGGGTGGAGAAGCAGAGGGGGATGGAGGGGTGGAGAAGCAGAGGGGGATGGAGGGGTGGAAGCGGAGGGGGTGGAGGGGTGGAGAAGCGGAGGGGGATGGAGGGGTGGAGAAGGGAGGGGGATGGAGGGGTGGAGAAGGCGGAGGGGGTGGAGGGGTGGAGAAGCGGAGGGGGGGATGGAGGGGTGGAGAAGCGGAGGGGGTGGAGGGGTGGAAGCGGAGGGGGATGGAGGGGTGGGAGAAGGCGGAGGGGGTGGAGGGGTGGAGAAGCGGAGGGGGATGGAGGGGTGGAGAAGCGGAGGGGGGGATGGAGGGGTGGAGGGCGGAGGGGGTGGAGGGGTGGAGATGCGGAGGGGGATGGAGGGGTGGAGAAGGCGGAGGGGGATGGAGGGGTGGAGAAGCGGAGGGGGTGGAGGGGTGGAGAAGCGGAGGGGGATGGAGGGGTGGAGAAGTGGAGGGGGTGGAGGGGTGGAGAAGTGGAGGGGGGATGGAGGGGGTGGAGGGTGGAGGGGTGGAGATGCGGAGGGGGATAGAGGGGGGGTGGAGAAGAGGAGGAGGGATGGAGAAGCGGAGGGGGGGATGGAGGGGGTGGAGAAGCGGAGGGGGGATGGAGGGGGGGATGGAGGGGTGAGAAGCGGAGGGGGTGGAGGGGTGGAGGAGTGGAGGGGGATGGAGGGGTGGAGGAGGGGAGGGGGATGGAGGGGTGGGAGGGGCGGAGGGGGATGGAGGGGTGGAGAAGCGGACGGGGATGGAGGGGTGGAGAAGTGGAGGGGGTGGAGGGGTGGAGAAGTGGAGGGGATGGAGGGGTGGAGAAGCGGAGGAGGGGGATGGAGGGGTGGAGGAGTGGAGATGCAGAGGGGGATGGAGGGGGATAGAGGGGTGGAGAAGAGAAGGAGGGATGGAGAAGCGGAGGTGGGGGGATGGAGGGGTGGAGAAGCGGAGGGGGTGGAGGGGTGGAGGGGTGGAGAAGGGGGGGGTGGAGAGGGAGAAGGAGGGGTGGAGAAGTGGAGGGGGTGGAGGGGTGGAGAAGCGGAGGGGGTGGAGGGGTGGGAGGGGTGGAGCGGAGGAGGAGGGATGGAGGGTGGAGAAGCAGAGGGGATGGAGGGGTGGAGAAGCAGAGGGGGATGGAGGGGGGAGAAGGAGGGGTGGAGAAGTGGGAGGGGTGGATGGGGTGGAGAAGCGGAGGGGGTGGAGGGGGGAGGAGAGCGGAGGGGGATGGAGAAGCGGAGGGGGATGGAGGGGTGGAGGTGAGAAGCGGAGGGGGTGGAGGGTGGAGGGGTGGAGAAGCGGAGGAGGGATGGAGGGGTGGAGAAGCAGAGGGGGATGGAGGGGTGGAGAAGCAGAGGGGGGATGGAGGGGTGGAGAAGCGGAGGGGGTGGAGGGGTGGAGAAGCGGAGGGGGATGGAGGGGTGGAGAAGAGGAGGAGGGATGGAGAAGCGGAGGGGGATGGAGGGGTGGAGAAGCGGAGGGGGGTGGAGGGGTGGAGGGGTGGAGAAGCGGAGGAGGGATGGAGGGTGGAGAAGCAGAGGGGGGGGGATGGAGGGTGGAGAAGCAGGGGGGGGATGGAGGGGTGGAGAAGCGGAGGGGGTGGAGGTGTGGAGGGGGAGAAGCGGAGGGGGATGGAGGGGTGGAGAAGCAGAGGGGGGGATGGAGGTGTGGAGAAGCGGAGGGGGATGGAGGGGTGGAGAAGCGGAGGGGATGGAGGGGTGGAGAAGGCGGAGGGGGTGGAGGGGTGGAGAAGCGGAGGGGGGGTGGAGGGTGGAGAAGCGGAGGGGGTGGGGTGGGGTGGAGAAGCGGAGGGGGTGGAGGGTGGAGAAGCGGAGGGGGATGGAGGGGTGGAGAAGTGGAGGGGGTGGAGGGGGTGAGAAGTGGAGGGGGATGGAGGGGTGGAGGAGTGGAGGGGTGGAGATGCGGAGGGGGATGGAGGGGGGTGGAGAAGAGGAGGAGGGATGGAGAGCGGAGGGGGATGGAGGGGTGGAGAAGCGGAGGGGGATGGAGGGGTGGAGAAGCGGAGGGGGGGTGGAGGGGTGGAGAAGCGGAGGGGGATGGAGGGGTGGAGAAGCGGAGGGGGATGGAGGGGTGGAGAAGCGGAGGGGGTGGAGGGGGAGAAGCTGAGGGGGTGGAGAAGTGGGGGGGTGGAGGGGGAAGGAGGGGTGGAGAAGCGGAGGGGGTGGTGGGGTGGAGGGGTGGAGAAGCGGAGGGGGATGGAGGGGTGGAGGTTGGGTGTTGGAGGGGTGGATAAGTGGAGGGGGTATGAAAGGGTAGTGGTTGGGAGGAGGGGTGGAGGGGTGGAGGAGGATTTGGAAGAGAGATGGAGAGGTGGAGGGATAGAGGAGGTGTGGTGGAGGGGTCGAGGTGGGATGGAGGGTGGAGAGGTGGATGAGGGATGGAGGGGTGGAGTGGGGGATGGAGGAGATATGGTGGAGGGGTGGAGGGGTGGAGGGGTGGAGGGGTGTATGTTGAGTGCCAAAGTGTGTGTTCAGAGGCCCAACCTCTTATACGGAACCCAAACCGGCTGTGCGCTTGCACCACCGTGCATAAATGTATTTTGTTCCCCCACACCAAACGCAATCACGACACACAGGTTAAAATATCAAAACAAACTCTTAAGCAATTATATTAATTTAGGGACAGGTCAAAAAGCTTTAAACATTTATGGCAATTTAGCTAGCACTTGCTAGCTAATTTGCTGTTTTTGTTTGGTATTTGGTATTTTATTAGGATCCCTATTAGCTGTTGGAAAAGCAGCAGCTACTCTTCCTGGGGTCCAACACAAAACATGAAACATAATACAGAACATTATTATTTTTTTTTACTAAAGACACAAACTATCTAGGTCAAATAGGGGAGAGGTGTTGTGCCGTGAGGTGTTGCTTTATCTGTTTTTTGAAACCAGGTTTGCTGTTCACTTGCGCTGTATGAGATGGAAGGGAGAATTTGTTCTGGATTCGGGGACTGTGAAAAGACCCTGGTGGCATATCTGGTGGGATAAGTGTGTGTGTCAGAGCTGTATGTAAGTTGACTATGCAAACAATTTGTGATTTTCAACACATTAATGTTTCTTATAAAAAGAAGAAGTGATGCAGTCAGTCTCTCCTCATCTCTTAGCCAAGAGAGACTGACATGTCTCCCTTACCTCACCTCGCTCATCAACTCATCAACTCATCCCTGACCGCTGGCTACGTCCCTTCCGTCTTCAAGAGAGCGAGAGTTGCACCCCTTCTGAAAAAACCTACACTCGATCCCTCCGATGTCAACAACTACAGACCAGTATCCCTTCTTTCTTTTCTCTCCAAAACTCTTGAACGTGCCGTCCTTGACCAGCTCTCCCGCTATCTCTCTCAGAATGACCTTCTTGATCCAAATCAGTCAGGTTTCAAGACTAGTCATTCAACTGAGACTGCTCTTCTCTGTATCACGGAGGCGCTCCGCACTGCTAAAGCTAACTCTCTCTCCTCTGCTCTCATCCTTCTAGACCTATCGGCTGCCTTCGATACTGTGAACCATCAGATCCTCCTCTCCACCCTCTCCGAGTTGGGCATCTCCGGCGCGGCCCACGCTTGGATTGCGTCCTACCTGACAGGTCGCTCCTACCAGGTGGCGTGGCGAGTCTCCTCACCACGCACTCTCACCACTGGCGTCCCCCAGGGCTCTGTTCTAGGCCCTCTCCTATTCTCGCTATACACCAAGTCACTTGGCTCTGTCATAACCTCACATGGTCTCTCCTATCATTGCTATGCAGACGACACACAATTAATCTTCTCCTTTCCCCCTTCTGATGACCAGGTGGCGAATCGCATCTCTGCATGTCTGGCAGACATATCAGTGTGGATGACGGATCACCACCTCAAGCTGAACCTCGGCAAGACGGAGCTGCTCTTCCTCCCGGGGAAGGACTGCCCGTTCCATGATCTCGCCATCACGGTTGACAACTCCATTGTGTCCTCCTCCCAGAGCGCTAAGAACCTTGGCGTGATCCTGGACAACACCCTGTCGTTCTCAACTAACATCAAGGCGGTGGCCCGTTCCTGTAGGTTCATGCTCTACAACATCCGCAGAGTACGACCCTGCCTCACACAGGAAGCGGCGCAGGTCCTAATCCAGGCACTTGTCATCTCCCGTCTGGATTACTGCAACTCGCTGTTGGCTGGGCTCCCTGCCTGTGCCATTAAACCCCTACAACTCATCCAGTCTGCTAAATGACTTAAATGTAAAATGTAAAATGTATAGTATTCATATCTGGACCAGCTGCAGCAGGTCTTTCCCTGCAGCAATCGACCACATGACTGGACAATGATCAAGATAAGACTAAACTAGAGCCTGCAGGGTTTTTGGAGTGTAGTGTCAAAAACAGCATTTCTTTATTACAGACAGACGTTTTGTTGTTGTTGATTTCACCTTTATTTAACCAGGTGGCCAGTTGAGAACACATTTATTTAACCAGGTGGCCAGTTGAGAACACCTTTATTTAACCAGGTGGCCAGTTGAGAACACCTTTATTTAACCAGGTGGCCAGTTGAGAACACATTTATTTAACCAGGTGGCCAGTTGAGAACACATTTATTTAACCAGGTGGCCAGTTGAGAACACCTTTATTTAACCAGGTGGCCAGTTGAGAACACATTTATTTAACCAGGTGGCCAGTTGAGAACACATTTATTTAACCAGGTGGCCAGTTGAGAACACATTTATTTAACCAGGTGGCTAGTTGAGAACACATTTATTTAACCAGGTGGCCAGTTGAGAACACCTTTATTTAACCAGGTGGCCAGTTGAGAACACATTTATTTAACCAGGTGGCCAGTTGAGAACACATTTATTTAACCAGGTGGCCAGTTGAGAACACCTTTATTTAACCAGGTGGCCAGTTGAGAACACATTTATTTAACCAGGTGGCCAGTTGAGAACACCTTTATTTAACCAGGTGGCCAGTTGAGAACACATTTATTTAACCAGGTGGCCAGTTGAGAACACATTTATTTAACCAGGTGGCCAGTTGAGAACACATTTATTTAACCAGGTGGCCAGTTGAGAACACATTTATTTAACCAGGTGGCCAGTTGAGAACACCTTTATTTAACCAGGTGGCCAGTTGAGAACACATTTATTTAACCAGGTAGGCCATTTGAGAACACCTTTATTTAACCAGGTAGGCCAGTTGAGAACACCTTTATTTAACCAGGTAGGCCATTTGAGAACAAGTTCTCATTTACAACTATGACCTGGCCAAGATAAAGCAAAGCAGTGTGACAAAAACAACCACACAGAGTTACACATGGAATAAACAAATGTGCAGTCAATAACACAATGCAAAAATCTGTATACAGTGTGTGAAAATTAAGTAAGGAGGTAAGGCAATAAATAGGCCAAAAGTGCCGAAGTAATTACAATTTAGCAATTTACACTGGAGTGATATATCTGCAGATGAGGATGTGCAAGTAGAAATACTGGTGTTCAAAACAGCAGAAAAAAAGAAAAAAAATTGGGATGGGGTAGATAGTTGTTTGGATGGGCTATTTACAGATGGGCTGTGTACAGCTGCAACGATCGGTAAGCTGCTCTGACAGCTGACGCTTAAAGTTAGTGAGGGAGATCTCCAACTTCAGTGATTTTTGCAATTCGTTCAAGTAATTGGCAGCAGAGAACTGGAAGGAAATGCGGCCAAAGAGGTGTTGGCTTTTGGGATGACCAGTGAAATATACCTGCTGGAGCGCGTGCTGCATTTGGGTGCTGTTATCGTGACCAGTGAGCTGAGATAAGGCGGGGCTTTACCTAGCAGAGACTTGTAGATGACCTGAAGCCAGTGGTTTTGGCGACGAATATGTAGCGAGGACCAGCCAATGAGAGCCTACAGGTGGCAGTGGTGGGTAGCATATGGGGTTTTGGTGACAAAATGGATGGCACTGTGATAGACTGCATCCAATTTGCTGAGTAGAGTGTTGGGGACTATTTTGTAAATGACATCGCCGAAGTCAAGGATTGGTAGGATAGTCAGTTTTACGAGGGTATTTTTGGCAGCATGAGTGAAGGATGCTTTGTTGCGAAATAGGAAGCCGATTCTAGATTTAACTATGGATTGGAGATACTTAATGTGAGTCTGGAAGGAGAGTTTACAGTCTAGCCAGACACCTAGGTATTTATAGTTGTCCACATATTCAGAACCGTCCAGAGTAGTGATGCTAGTCTGGCGGGCGGGTGCGGGCAGCGATCGGTTGAAGAGCATGCATTTAATTTTACTAGCATTTAAGAGCAGTTGGAGGCCACGGAAGGAGTGTTGTATGGCGTTGAAGCTCATTTGGAGGTTGGTTAACACAGTGTCCAAAGAAGTTCCAGATGTATACAGAATGGTGTCATCTGCGTAGAGGTGGATGAAAGAATCACCCGCAGCAAGAGCTACATAATTGATATATACAGAGAAAAGATTCGGCCCGAGAATTGAACCCTGTGGCACCCCCATAGAGAATGCCAGAGGTCCGGACAACAGGCCCTCCGATTTGACACACTGAACTCTATCTGAGATGTAGTTAGTGAACCAGGCGAGGCAGTCATTAGAGAAACCAAGGCTGTTGAGTCTGCCGATAAGAATACAGTGATTGACAGAGTCGAAAGTCTTGGACAGGTCAATGAAGACGGCTGCACAGTACTGTCCAATCTTTACAACCATTGAATCTATGTGTTTTGACCATGACAGTTTACAATCTAAGGTAACGTCAAGTAATTTAGTCTCCTCAACTTGTTCAACAGCCACACCATTCATTACCAGATTCAGCTGAGGTCTAGAACTTAGGGAACGATTTGTACCAAATACAATACTCTTAGTTTTAGAGATGTTCAGGGCCAGTTTATTACTGGCTAACCATTCCAAAACTGACTGCAACTCTTTGTTAAAGGTTTCAGTGACTTCACTAGCTGTGGTTGCTGATGCGTATATGGTTGAATCCACCACACTTTACATGTTTGACATTAGAGAAGCTTCCATTAAAGAAAACTCTTTGAGTTCTATTAGATAGATAGCGCTGAATCCACAATATGGCAGAGGTTGAAAAGCCATAACACACACGTTTTTTCAACAACAGGTTATGGTCAATAATATCAAAGGCTGCACTGAAGTCTAACAGTACAGCTCCCACAATCTTCTTATTAACAATTTCTTTCAACCAATCATCAGTCATTTGTGTCAGTGCAGTACATGATGAGTGCCCTTCTCTATAAGCATGCTGAAAGTCTGTTGTTAATTTGTTTACAGAGAAATAGCATTGTATTTGGTCAAGCACAATTTTTTCCAACAGTTTCCTAAGAGCTGGCAGCAAGCTTATATGTCTGCTGTTAAAACCAGTAAATGCCGCTTTACCACTCTTAGGTAGCAGATTTACTTTGGTTTCCTTCCAGGCCTGAGGACAAAGACTTTCCTCTAGGCTCAGATTAAAGATATGACAGATTGGCTATAGATTCAGCTACCATCCTCAGTAGCTTTCCATCTAAGTTGTCAATGCCAGGAGGTTTGTCATTATTGATCGATAACAATCATTTTCCCACATCTCCCACACTAACTTTACAAAGTTCGGACTTTTATTTCATTATTAGTTTTTTTAATGTATTTATACGATGGTTCATTGTTGGCATTTCCTGCCTAAGTTTGCCAACTTTGCCAATGAAGTAATCATTAAAATAATTTGGCAACATCAAATGGTTTTGTGATGAATAAGCCATCTGATTCGATGAAAGATGGAGTTGAATTTGTATTTCTGCCCATCATTTCATTTAAAGTAGTCCAAAGTTGTTTCCCATCATTCTTAACATCATTGATCTTGGCTTCATAATATGTGTTCTTCTTCTTCTTGTTGAGTTTGGCCACATCATTTCTCAATTTGCAGTAAGTCAGCCAGTCAGATGTGCAGCCAGACTTATTAGCCACTCATTTTGCCCCATCTCTTTCACCATACAGTTTTTCAATTCTTCATCAATCCGTGGAGCCCTAATAGTCCGTTTCTTAACAGGTGCATGTTTATCAGTATTTGGAAGAAGCAATTTCATAAATTAATCAAGTACAGAGTCTGGATGCTCCTTATTAATCACATCAGACCAACAAATATTTTTAACATCATCCACATAAGAGTCACAGCAAAATCTTTTGTTTGATCTCTTATACACTATTTTAGGCCCAGCTTTTGGGACTTTGTCTTTCCTTGATATAGCCACCATATTGTGATCACTGCATCCAATGGCTACGGATACAGCTTTAGAACAAAGTTCTACAGTATCAGTAAAAATGTGATCGATACATGTGGATGATGTTGTTCCTGTAGTGTTTGTAAACACCCTGGTAGGTTGATTAATAACCTGAACCAGATTACAGGCACTGGTTACAGTAAGAAGTTTCCTCTTGAACAGACAGCTTGATGAAAACCAGTCAATATTCAGGTCCCCAAGAAAGTATACCTCTCTGTTTACATCAGATACACTATCAAGCATTTCACACATATTATTTAGATACTGACTGTTAGCTCTTGGTGGTCTATAGCAACATCCCAAAAGAAAGGCTTTAGATGTGCCAAGTGAACCTGCAACATTTACATTTACATTTACATTTAAGTCATTTAGCAGACGCTCTTATCCAGAGCGACTTACAAATTGGTACGTTCACCTTATGACATCCAGTGGAACAGCCACTTTACAATAGTGCATCTAAATCTTTTAAGGGGGGTGAGAAGGATTACTTTATCCTATCCTAGGTATTCCTTAAAGAGGTGGGGTTTCAGGTGTCTCCGGAAGGTGGTGATTGACTCCGCTGTCCTGGCGTCGTGAGGGAGTTTGTTCCACCATTGGGGGGCCAGAGCAGCGAACAGTTTTGACTGGGCTGAGCGGGAACTGTACTTCCTCAGTGGTAGGGAGGCGAGCAGGCCAGAGGTGGATGAACGCAGTGCCCTTGTTTGGGTGTAGGGCCTGATCAGAGCCTGGAGGTACTGAGGTGCTGTTCCCCTCACAGCTCCGTAGGCAAGCACCATGGTCTTGTAGCGGATGCGAGCTTCAACTGGAAGCCAGTGGAGAGAGCGGAGGAGCGGGGTGACGTGAGAGAACTTGGGAAGGTTGAACACCAGACGGGCTGCGGCGTTCTGGATGAGTTGTAGGGGTTTAATGGCACAGGCAGGGAGCCCAGCCAACAGCGAGTTGCAGTAATCCAGACGGGAGATGACAAGTGCCTGGATTAGGACCTGCGCCGCTTCCTGTGTGAGGCAGGGTCGTACTCTGCGGATGTTGTAGAGCATGAACCTACAGGAACGGGCCACCGCCTTGATGTTAGTTGAGAACGACAGGGTGTTGTCCAGGATCACGCCAAGGTTCTTAGCGCTCTGGGAGGAGGACACAATGGAGTTGTCAACCGTGATGGCGAGATCATGGAACGGGCAGTCCTTCCCCTGGAGGAAGAGCAGCTCCGTCTTGCCAGGCTGACTGCTGAGGCCTGCTGGGAAAGATGGAAGGATGCGATGGACGACTAACTTATACTGTAAACCACAGCACTTCAATAACAATTGACACAAGATCCTCTCTAAGCATTACAGGGATATGGCTCTGAAAATATACAGCAACACCTCCCCCATAAGCATTCCTGTCTCTTCAGTAGATTTTCTTTTCTTCTCAAAAGAACGTCCTGCCAAGTCAGGCTGATATGTGGCGTGAGCGCTGAGGGAGCATGTGTCCATCACAGTCAGGCTGATATGAGGCGTGAGTGCTGAGGGAGCATGTGTCCATCACAGTCAGGCTGATATGTGGCGTGAGCTCTGAGGGATAATGTGTCCATCACAGTCAGGCTAATATGACCCGTGAGCGCTGAGGGAGCATGTGTCCATCACAGTCAGGCTGATATGAGGCGTGAGTGCTGAGGGAGCATGTGTCCATCACAGTCAGGCTGATATGAGGCGTGAGCGCTGAGGGAGCATGTGTCAATCACAGTCAGGCTGATATGAGGCGTGAGCGCTGAGGGAGCATGTGTCAATCACAGTCAGGCTGAGTGCTGAGGCCTGCTGGGAAAGATGGAAGGATGCGATGGACGACTAACTTATACTATAAATGTAGAGCTCAGGATGTCTCACACACACACACACACACACACACACACACACACACACACACACACACACACACACGTCTAAGGAAATACTGCTAAAGTGATTACATGCACATGGACTTTATGGAGCAACTGGAGACAACTTTATTTTGATACCCGTGTAGTACAGTTTGTGACATGCTCAGTAGTCACTAGTCAGTGGCATGTAACAACATGGCTCAGTCCACAGGGCCTCCTACACAGTCCACCAGCTTGTGCTCACCTCACCTGTCTGTCTCCTTCCTGTCTTCTTCCTCTCCTGTCTGTCTCTTCACCTGTCTGTCTCCTCACCTGTCTGTCTCCTTCCTCACCTGTCTGTCTGTCTTCTCACCTGTCTGTCTCCTCTCCTGTCTGCTCACCTCACCTGTCTGTCTGTCTGTCTGTCTGTCTGTCTGTCTGTCTGTCTGTCTGTCTGTCTGTCTGTCTGTCTGTCTGTCTGTCTGTCTGTCTGTCTGTCTGTCTGTCTGTCTGTCTGTCTGTCTGTCTGTCTGTCTGTCTGTCTGTCTGTCTGTCTGTCTGTCTGTCTGTCTGTCTGTCTCCTCTCCTGTCTGTCTGTCTGCTCTCCTGTCTGTCTCCTCTCCTGTCTGCTGACCTTACCTGTCGGTCTCCTTCCTTCCACTCCTGTCTGTCTTATCAGCTGTCTGTCTGCCTGCCTGCCTGTCTGTCTGTCTGTCTGTCTGTCTGTCTGTCTGTCTGTCTGTCTGTCTGTCTGTCTGTCTGTCTGTCTGTCTGTCTGTCTGTCTGTCTGTCTTTCTCCTCACCTGACTGTCTGTCTGTCTGCTCTCATCACCTGTCTCTCTCCTTTCCTGTCTGTCTGCTCTCTTCTCTTTCTCCTCACCTGTCTGTCTCCTCTCCTGTCTCCTCACCTGTCTGTCTCCTCTTCTGTCTGTTTTCTCATCTGTCTGTTTCCTCTCCTGTCTATCTCCTCACTTGTCTGTCTCTTCACCTCTCTGTCTGTCTGTCTGGCTGTCTGTCTGTCTCCTCTTCTGTCTGTTTTCTCACCTGTCTGTCTCCTCTCTTGTCTGTCTCCTCTCCTGTCTGTTCACCTGTACAGCAGCAGAAGGTCTGGGTGAGTCAGCTGACCCCCTCAGCATTCCCTGTGCCTCTGTCAAGACTACCGTACACAGCCTCACCCAGAGGCCCCCAGGGGCTCGTCAGACTGGCCTGTCAGTTATGGGCTCCGATCCGTATTCATAACTTTGTCAAAGCAACGGACATTCAATCTGTGCTTAACCTCAGTGAAGAGCATGGGAGTATGTGTGTGTGTGTGTGTATGCTGTACATGCTCTTTTCTGTCATGGTAGCAAAATGTAACCTTATATCTGATGTAGAGACTCCCAAGATATAGACAGGTGCTCCATTCTTAGTGATAATGTTTAATCTACAGTGCTGTAACCCTTGTCCCGGGGGCTCTGGGTCATGCTACCCAGCAGGTTAGATGTAGCCATGGACCTGGATTAAGGAGTGTTCTGCTTAGGGCCAATACAGGTGTGGTCTGTGTAGACCGTAGGTGTGTGTAGACTGTAGGTGTATTGAAGACTGTAGGCGTGTGTAGACTGTAGGCGTGTGTAGACTGTAGGCGTGTGTAGACTGTAGGTGTATTGTAGACTATAGGTGTGTGTAGACTGTAGGTGTGTTGTTGACTGTAGGTCTGTGTAGACTGTAGGCGTGTGTAGACTGTAGACGTGTGTAGACTGTAGCTGTATGTTGACTATGGGTGTGTTGTAGACTGTAGGCGTGTGTAGATTGTAGGTGTGTGTAGACTGTAGGTGTGCTGTAGACTGTAGGTGTGTGTAGACTGTAGCTGTGTGTTGACTGTAGGTGTGTTGTAGACTGTAGGCGTGTGTAGACTGTAGCTGTGTGTAGACTGTAGGCTTGTGTAGACTGCAAGTGTGTGTAGACTCTAAACATCTGTAGACTGTAGCTGTGTTTAGACTGCAGGTGTGCTGTAGACTGTAGGCGTGTGTAGACTGTAAAGGTTTGTAGACTGTAAGTCTGTGTAGACTGTAGCTGTGTGTAGACTGTAGATGTGTGTAGACTGTAGGTGTGTGTAGACTGTAGCTGTGTATAGACAGTAGGTGTGTGTAGACTGTAGGTGTTTTGTAGAATGTAGGTGTTTTGTAGACTGTAGGCGTGTTGTAGACTGTAGGAGGGTTGTGGAATGTAGGTCTGTGTAGAATGTATGTCTAAAGTAGACTGTATGTGTGTTGTAGACTGTAGGTCTGTGTAGACTTTAGGTCTGTGTAGAATGTAGGTGTGTTGTAGACTGTAGGTCTGTGTTGAATGTAGGTCTGTGTTGACTTTAGGTCTGTGTAGAATGTAGGTGTGTTGTTGACTGTAGGTCTGTGTAGACTGTAGGTGTGTGTAGACTGTTGGTCTGTGTAGACTGTAGGTGTGTTGTAGACTGTAGGTCTGTGTAGACTGTAGGTGTGGTTTAGACTGTAGGTATGTTGAAGACTGTATGCCTGTGTAGAATGTAGGTGTGTTGTTAACTGTAGGTTTGTGTAGACTGTAGACGTGTGTAGACTGGAGGCGTGTGTAGACTATAGGCGTGTATTCTGTAGGTGTTTTGTAGACTCTTTGTGTGTTGTAGACTGCAGGTCTGTATAGAATGTAGGTCTGTGTAGACTGTAGGTGTGTGTAGAATGTATGTATATGTAGACTGTAGGTCTGTATAGAATGTAGGTCTGTGTAGACTGTAGGTGTGTGTGTACTAGAGGCGTGTGAGACTATAGGCCTGATAGACTGTAGGTCTGTGTAGACTGTAGGTGTATTGTAGACTGTTTGTGTGTTGTAGACTGTAGGTCTGTATAGAATGTAGGTCTGTGCAGACTGCAGGTGTGTTGTAGACTGTAGGTGTGTGTAGACTGTAGGTGTGTTGTAGACTGTAGGTCTGTGTAGAATGTATGTCTGTGTAGACTATAGGTCTGTGTAGAATGTAGGCGTGTGTAGACTGTAGGTGTGTTGTAGACTGTAGGCGTGTGTTGAATGTTGGTCTGTGTAGACTGTAGGTCTGTGTAGACTGTAGGTGTGTTGTAGACTGTAGGCGTGTCTTGAATGTTGGTCTGTGTAGATTGTAAGTCTGTGTAGACTGTAGGTGTGTTGTAGACTGTAGGCATACGTAGAATGCGGGTCTGTGTAGACTGTAGGTCTGTGTAGAATGTAGGTCTGTGTAGAATGTATGTCTGTGTAGACTATAGGTCTGTGTAGGATGTAGGAGTGTGTAGACCGTAGGTGTGTTGTAGACTGTAGGTCTGTGTAGAATGTAGGTCTGTGTTGACTGTAGGTCTGTGTAGAATGTAGATCTGTGTAGACTGTAGGTTTGTGTAGAATGTAGGTCTGTGTTGACTGTAGGTCTGTGTAGTTTGTAGGTGTGTTGTAGACTGTAGGCATGTGTAGATTGTAGTTGTGTTGTAGACGGTAGGTTTGTGTAGAATGTAGGTATGTGTAGACTATAGGAGTGTGTATACTAGAGGCGTGTGAGACTATAGGCCTGATAGACTGTAGGTCTGTGTAGACTGTAGGTGTGTTGTAGACTGTAGGCATGTGTAGAATGTAGGTCTGTGTAGACTGTAGGTCTGTGTAGACTGTAGGTGTTTTGTAGAATGTAGATCTGCATTGACTGTAGGTCTGTGTAGACTGTAGGTCTGTGTAGAATTTAGGTCTGTGTTGACTGTTGGTCTGTGTAGACTGTAGGGGTGGTATAGACTGTAGGTCTGTGTTGACTGTAGGTCTGTGTAGACTGTAGGTCTGTGTAGAATGTAGGTCTGTGTAGACTGCAGGTCTGTGTAGACTGTAGGTGTGTTGTAGACTGTTTATGTGTTGTAGACTGCAAGTCTGTATAGAATGTGGGTCTGTGTAGACTGTAGGTGTCTTGTAGACTTAGGCATGTGTCGACTGTAGGTGTGTTGTAGACTATAGGCATGTGTAGAATGTTGGTCTGTGTAGACTGTAGGTGTGTTGTAGAATGTAGATCTGCATTGACTGTAGGTCTGTGTAGACTGTAGGTCTGTGTAGACTATAGGTCTGTGTAGACTGTAGGTCTATGTAGACTGTAGGTGTGTTGTGGACTGTAGGTGTGTTGTAGACTGTAGGTCTGTGTAGACTGTAGGTCTGTGTAGATTGTAGGTATGTGTAGACTGTAGGTCTGTGTAGACTATAGCTCTGTGTAGACTATGGGTCTGTGTAGAACGTAGGTGTGTGTTGACTGTAGGTCTGTGTAGACTGTAGGTGTGTTGTAGAATGTAGGTCTGCGTTGACTGTAGGTCTGTGTAGAATGTAGGTCTGTGTTGACTTAAGGTCTGTGTAGAGTGTAGGACTGTGTTGACTGTAGGTCTGTAGACTGTAGGTGTGTTGTAGACTGTAGGTCTGTGTAGAATGTAGGTCTTTGTAGACAGTAGGTCTGTGTTGAATGTGGGTCTGTGTTGACTGTAGGTCTGTGTACACTGTAGGTGTGTTGTAGACTGTATGTCTGTGTAGACTGTAGGTGTGTTGTAGAATGTAGGTCTGTGTAGACTGCAGGTCTGTGTAGACTAGGTCTGTGTAGAACGTAGGTCTGTGTTGACTGTTGGTCTGTGTAGACTGTAGGTGTGTTATAGACTGTAGGTCTGTGTAGACTGTAGGTCTGTGTAGACTGTAGGTGTGTTGTAGAATGTAGGTCTGTGTAGACTACAGGTCTGTGTAGACTAGGTCTGTGTAGAACGTAGGTCTGTGTTGACTGTTGGTCTGTGTAGACTGTAGGTGTGTTATAGACTGTAGGTCTGTGTTGACTGTAGGTCTGTGTAGACTGTAGGTGTGTTGTAGACTGTATGTCTGTGTAGAATGTAGGTCTTTGTAGACAGTAGGTCTGTGTTGAATGTGGGTCTGTGTTGACTGTAGGTCTGTGTACACTGTAGGTGTGTTGTAGACTGTATGTCTGTGTAGACTGTAGGTGTGTTGTAGAATGTAGGTCTGTGTAGACTGCAGTTCTGTGTAGACTAGGTCTGTGTAGAATGTAGGTCTGTGTTGACTGTTGGTCTGTGTAGACTAGACTGTGTAGAATGTAGGTCTGTGTTGACTGTTGGTCTGTGTAGACTGTAGGTGTGTTATAGACTGTAGGTCTGTGTTGACTAGGTCTGTGTAGACTAGGTCTGTGTAGAATGTAGGTCTGTGTAGACTAGGTCTGTGTAGAATGTAGGTCTGTGTTGACTGTTGGTCTGTGTAGACTAGGTCTGTGTAGAATGTAGGTCTGTGTTGACTGTTGGTCTGTGTAGACTGTAGGTGTGTTATAGACTGTAGGTCTGTGTTGACTAGGTCTGTGTAGACTAGGTCTGTGTAGAATGTAGGTCTGTGTAGACTGTAGGTGTTTTGTAGAATGTAGGTGTTTTGTAGACTGTAGGCGTGTTGTAGACTGTAGGAGGGTTGTGGAATGTAGGTCTGTGTAGAATGTATGTCTAAAGTAGACTGTATGTGTGTTGTAGACTGTAGGTCTGTGTAGACTTTAGGTCTGTGTAGAATGTAGGTGTGTTGTAGACTGTAGGTCTGTGTTGAATGTAGGTCTGTGTTGACTTTAGGTCTGTGTAGAATGTAGGTGTGTTGTTGACTGTAGGTCTGTGTAGACTGTAGGTGTGTGTAGACTGTTGGTCTGTGTAGACTGTAGGTGTGTTGTAGACTGTAGGTCTGTGTAGACTGTAGGTGTGTTTTAGACTGTAGGTGTGTTGAAGACTGTATGCCTGTGTAGAATGTAGGTGTGTGTGTACTAGAGGCGTGTGAGACTATAGGCCTGATAGACTGTAGGTCTGTGTAGTCTGTAGGTGTATTGTAGACTGTTTGTGTGTTGTAGACTGTAGGTCTGTATAGAATGTAGGTCTGTGCAGACTGCAGGTGTGTTGTAGACTGTAGGTGTGTGTAGACTGTAGGTGTATTGTAGACTGTAGGTCTGTGTAGAATGTATGTCGGTGTAGACTATAGGTCTGTGTAGAATGTAGGCGTGTGTAGACCGTAGGTGTGTTGTAGACTGTAGGCATGTGTAGAATGTAGGTCTGTGTAGACTGTAGGTGTGTTGTAGACTGTAGGCGTGTGTTGAATGTTGGTCTGTGTAGACTGTAGGTCTGTGTAGACTGTAGGTGTGTTGTAGACTGTAGGCGTGTGTTGAATGTTGGTCTGTGTAGACTGTAAGTCTGTGTAGACTGTAGGTGTGTTCTAGACTGTAGGCGTGTGTTGAATGTTGGTCTGTGTAGATTGTAAGTCTGTGTAGACTGTAGGTGTGTTGTAGACTGTAGGCGTACGTAGAATGCGGGTCTGTGTAGACTGTAGGTCTGTGTAGAATGTAGGTCTGTGTAGAATGTATGTCTGTGTAGACTGTAGGTGTGTGTAGACTGTTGGTCTGTGTAGACTGTAGGTGTGTTGTAGACTGTAGGTCTGTGTAGACTGTAGGTGTGTTGAAGACTGTATGCCTGTGTAGAATGTAGGTGTGTTGTTATCTGTAGGTTTGTGTAGACTGTAGACGTGTGTAGACTGGAGGCGTGTGTAGACTATAGGCGTGTATTCTGTAGGTGTTTTGTAGACTCTTTGTGTGTTGTAGACTGCAGGTCTGTATAGAATGTAGGTCTGTGTAGACTGTAGGTGTGTGTAGAATGTATGTATATGTAGACTGTAGGTCTGTATAGAATGTAGGTCTGTGTAGACTGTAGGTGTGTGTGTACTAGAGGCGTGTGAGACTATAGGCCTGATAGACTGTAGGTCTGTGTAGACTGTAGGTGTATTGTAGACTGTTTGTGTGTTGTAGACTGTAGGTCTGTATAGAATGTAGGTCTGTGCAGACTGCAGGTGTGTTGTAGACTGTAGGTGTGTGTAGACTGTAGGTGTGCTGTAGACTGTAGGTCTGTGTAGAATGTATGTCTGTGTAGACTATAGGTCTGTGTAGAATGTAGGCGTGTGTAGACCGTAGGTGTGTTGTAGACTGTAGGCATGTGTAGAATGTAGGTCTGTGTAGACTGTAGGTGTGTTGTAGACTGTAGGCGTGTGTTGAATGTTGGTCTGTGTAGACTGTAGGTCTGTGTAGACTGTAGGTGTGTTGTAGACTGTAGGCGTGTCTTGAATGTTGGTCTGTGTAGATTGTAAGTCTGTGTAGACTGTAGGTGTGTTGTAGACTGTAGGCGTACGTAGAATGCGGGTCTGTGTAGACTGTAGGTCTGTGTAGAATGTAGGTCTGTGTAGAATGTATGTCTGTGTAGACTGTAGGTGTGTGTAGACTGTTGGTCTGTGTAGACTGTAGGTGTGTTGTAGACTGTAGGTCTGTGTAGACTGTAGGTGTGTTGAAGACTGTATGCCTGTGTAGAATGTAGGTGTGTTGTTAACTGTAGGTTTGTGTAGACTGTAGACGTGTGTAGACTGGAGGCGTGTGTAGACTATAGGCGTGTATTCTGTAGGTGTTTTGTAGACTCTTTGTGTGTTGTAGACTGCAGGTCTGTATAGAATGTAGGTCTGTGTAGACTGTAGGTGTGTGTAGAATGTATGTATATGTAGACTGTAGGTCTGTATAGAATGTAGGTCTGTGTAGACTGTAGGTGTGTGTGTACTAGAGGCGTGTGAGACTATAGGCCTGATAGACTGTAGGTCTGTGTAGACTGTAGGTGTATTGTAGACTGTTTGTGTGTTGTAGACTGTAGGTCTGTATAGAATGTAGGTCTGTGCAGACTGCAGGTGTGTTGTAGACTGTAGGTGTGTGTAGACTGTAGGTGTGTTGTAGACTGTAGGTCTGTGTAGAATGTATGTCTGTGTAGACTATAGGTCTGTGTAGAATGTAGGCGTGTGTAGACCGTAGGTGTGTTGTAGACTGTAGGCATGTGTAGAATGTAGGTCTGTGTAGACTGTAGGTGTGTTGTAGACTGTAGGCGTGTGTTGAATGTTGGTCTGTGTAGACTGTAGGTCTGTGTAGACTGTAGGTGTGTTGTAGACTGTAGGCGTGTCTTGAATGTTGGTCTGTGTAGATTGTAAGTCTGTGTAGACTGCAGGTGGGTTGTAGACTGTAGGCGTACGTAGAATGCGGGTCTGTGTAGACTGTAGGTCTGTGTAGAACGTAGGTCTGTGTAGAATGTATGTCTGTGTAGACTATAGGTCTGTATAGGATGTAGGAGTGTGTAGACCGTAGGTGTGTTGTAGACTGTAGGCATGTGTAGAATGTAGGTCTGTGTAGACTTTAGATGTGTTGTAGACTGTAGGTCTGTGTAGAATGTAGGTCTGTGTTGACTGTAGGTCTGTGTAGAATGTAGATCTGTGTAGACTGTAGGTTTGTGTAGAATGTAGGTCTGTGTTGACTGTAGGTCTGTGTAGTTTGTAGGTGTGTTGTAGACTGTAGGCATGTGTAGATTGTAGTTGTGTTGTAGACGGTAGGTTTGTGTAGACTGTAGGTATGTGTAGACTATAGGAGTGTGTATACTAGAGGCGTGTGAGACTATAGGCCTGATAGACTGTAGGTCTGTGTAGACTGTAGGTGTGTTGTAGACTGTAGGCATGTGTAGAATGTAGGTCTGTGTAGACTGTAGGTCTGTGTAGGCTGTAGGTCTGTGTAGGCTGTAGGCATATGTAGAATGTGGGTCTGTGTAGACTGTAGGACTGTGTAGAAAGTATGTGTGTTGTAGGTCTGTGTAGAATGTAGGTCTGTGTTGACTCTAGGTCTGTGTAGTTTGTAGGTGTGTTGTAGACTGTAGGTCTTTGTAGACTGTAGGTGTTTTGTAGAATGTAGATCTGCATTGACTGTAGGTCTGTGTAGACTGTAGGTCTGTGTAGAATTTAGGTCTGTGTTGACTGTTGGTCTGTGTAGACTGTAGGGGTGTTATAGACTGTAGGACTGTGTTGACTGTAGGTCTGTGTAGACTGTAGGTCTGTGTAGAATGTAGGTCTGTGTAGACTGCAGGTCTGTGTAGACTGTAGGTGTGTTGTAGACTGTTTATGTGTTGTAGACTGCAGGTCTGTATAGAATGTAGGTATGTGTAGACTGTAGGTGTGTTGTAGACTTAGGCATGTGTCGACTGTAGGTGTGTTGTAGACTATAGGCATGTGTAGAATGTTGGTCTGTGTAGACTGTAGGTGTGTTGTAGAATGTAGATCTGCATTGACTGTAGGTCTGTGTAGACTGTAGGTCTGTGTAGACTATAGGTCTGTGTAGACTGTAGGGTCTATGTAGACTGTAGGTGTAGGCGTGTGTTGTGGACTGTAGGTGTGTTTGTAGACTGTAGGTCTGTGTAGACTGTAGGTCTGTGTAGATTGTAGGTATGTGTAGACTGTAGGTCTGTGTAGACTATAGCTCTGTGTAGACTATGGGTCTGTGTAGAACGTAGGTGTGTGTTGACTGTAGGTCTGTGTAGACTGTAGGTGTGTTGTAGAATGTAGGTCTGCGTTGACTGTAGGTCTGTGTAGAATGTAGGTCTGTGTTGACTTAAGGTCTGTGTAGAGTGTAGGACTGTGTTGACTGTAGGTCTGTAGACTGTAGGTGTGTTGTAGACTGTAGGTCTGTGTAGAATGTAGGTCTTTGTAGACAGTAGGTCTGTGTTGAATGTGGGTCTGTGTTGACTGTAGGTCTGTGTACACTGTAGGTGTGTTGTAGACTGTATGTCTGTGTAGACTGTAGGTGTGTTGTAGAATGTAGGTCTGTGTAGACTGCAGGTCTGTGTAGACTAGGTCTGTGTACACTGTAGGTGTGTTGTAGACTGTAGGTCTGTGTAGACTGTAGGTCTGTGTAGATTGTAGGTATGTGTAGACTGTAGGTCTGTGTAGACTATAGCTCTGTGTAGACTATGGGTCTGTGTAGAACTGTAGGTGGTGTGTGTTGACTGTAGGTCTGTGTAGACTGTAGGTGTGTTGTAGAATGTAGGTCTGCGTTGACTGTAGGTCTGTGTAGAATGTAGGTCTGTGTTGACTTAAGGTCTGTGTAGAGTGTAGGACTGTGTTGACTGTAGGTCTGTAGACTGTAGGTGTGTTGTAGACTGTAGGTCTGTGTAGAATGTAGGTCTTTGTAGACAGTAGGTCTGTGTTGAATGTGGGTCTGTGTTGACTGTAGGTCTGTGTACACTGTAGGTGTGTTGTAGACTGTATGTCTGTGTAGACTGTAGGTGTGTTGTAGAATGTAGGTCTGTGTAGACTGCAGGTCTGTGTAGACTAGGTCTGTGTACACTGTAGGTGTGTTGTAGACTGTAGGTCTGTGTAGACTGTGTCTGACTGTAGGTCTGTGTATGTAGGTCTGTGTAGACTGTAGGTCTGTGTAGGTATGTGTAGACTGTAGGTCTGTGTAGACTATAGCTCTGTGTAGACTATGGGTCTGTGTAGAACGTAGGTGTGTGTTGACTGTAGGTCTGTGTAGACTGTAGGTGTGTTGTAGAATGTAGGTCTGCGTTGACTGTAGGTCTGTGTAGAATGTAGGTCTGTGTTGACTTAAGGTCTGTGTAGAGTGTAGGACTGTGTTGACTGTAGGTCTGTAGACTGTAGGTGTGTTGTAGACTGTAGGTCTGTGTAGAATGTAGGTCTTTGTAGACAGTAGGTCTGTGTTGAATGTGGGTCTGTGTTGACTGTAGGTCTGTGTACACTGTAGGTGTGTTGTAGACTGTATGTCTGTGTAGACTGTAGGTGTGTTGTAGAATGTAGGTCTGTGTAGACTACAGGTCTGTGTAGACTAGGTCTGTGTAGAACGTAGGTCTGTGTTGACTGTTGGTCTGTGTAGACTGTAGGTGTGTTATAGACTGTAGGTCTGTGTTGACTGTAGGTCTGTGTAGACTGTAGGTGTGTTGTAGACTGTATGTCTGTGTAGAATGTAGGTCTTTGTAGACAGTAGGTCTGTGTTGAATGTGGGTCTGTGTTGACTGTAGGTCTGTGTACACTGTAGGTGTGTTGTAGACTGTATGTCTGTGTAGACCGTAGGTGTGTTATAGAATGTAGGTCTGTGTAGACTGCAGGTCTGTGTAGACTAGGTCTGTGTACACTGTAGGTGTGTTGTAGACTGTAGGTCTGTGTAGACTGTAGGTCTGTGTAGATTGTAGGTATGTGTAGACTGTAGGTCTGTGTAGACTATAGCTCTGTGTAGACTATGGGTCTGTGTAGAACGTAGGTGTGTGTTGACTGTAGGTCTGTGTAGACTGTAGGTGTGTTGTAGAATGTAGGTCTGCGTTGACTGTAGGTCTGTGTAGAATGTAGGTCTGTGTTGACTTAAGGTCTGTGTAGAGTGTAGGACTGTGTTGACTGTAGGTCTGTAGACTGTAGGTGTGTTGTAGACTGTAGGTCTGTGTAGAATGTAGGTCTTTGTAGACAGTAGGTCTGTGTTGAATGTGGGTCTGTGTTGACTGTAGGTCTGTGTACACTGTAGGTGTGTTGTAGAATGTAGGTCTGTGTAGACTACAGGTCTGTGTAGACTAGGTCTGTGTAGAACGTAGGTCTGTGTTGACTGTTGGTCTGTGTAGACTGTAGGTGTGTTATAGACTGTAGGTCTGTGTTGACTGTAGGTCTGTGTAGACTGTAGGTGTGTTGTAGACTGTATGTCTGTGTAGAATGTAGGTCTTTGTAGACAGTAGGTCTGTGTTGAATGTGAGTCTGTGTTGACTGTAGGTCTGTGTACACTGTAGGTGTGTTGTAGACTGTATGTCTGTGTAGACTGTAGGTGTGTTGTAGAATGTAGGTCTGTGTAGACTGCAGGTCTGTGTAGACTAGGTCTGTGTAGAATGTAGGTCTGTGTTGACTGTTGGTCTGTGTAGACTAGGTCTGTGTAGAATGTAGGTCTGTGTTGACTGTTGGTCTGTGTAGACTGTAGGTGTGTTATAGACTGTAGGTCTGTGTTGACTAGGTCTGTGTAGACTAGGTCTGTGTAGAATGTAGGTCTGTGTAGACTAGGTCTGTGTAGAATGTAGGTCTGTGTTGACTGTTGGTCTGTGTAGACTAGGTCTGTGTAGACTGTAGGTCTGTGTTGACTAGGTCTGTGTAGACTAGGTCTGTGTAGAATGTAGGTCTGTGTAGACTGTAGGTGTGTTATAGACTGTAGGTCTGTGTTGACTGTGGGTCTGTCTCAGGGCATGGGGCTGTGGTTGGGTGAGCGGTTGGGTGTGTGTGTATGTAAGTTGTTTTCACTATTCATTTTGAACAAGTTTTTTAACATGTCTAGTGATGACCAGTGATATACTGTACTGTCAAATCAATTCCCAATGTAATATATATGATCTACAGGATTGTTACAATGCATGTAACATTCATTGGTAACACTTCACTTGACACCCAGCGTCATAACATGTTTCGTCATATGTCATAACCATGTTATAATGTGTCATAACATCTGACATAACTTGTCATAACCTGTCATAAATTGTCAAAACACTGTCATGACCCATATGTTTAAACATATGACATATATTGCATTATTTTATGGCTGTGTCAAAAGCCACAAAACCTACCACATAAGACAAAACCTTCCATTACACCATAGCCTATGTGTCAACAGTATGTTAATGTTATTTAACATTTTCAGAAATGTACCATATTAACTGATCATTGTAATTGCGCACAAATTGATGTCAGACCTACCCCAATGCTCTGTGTCTGATGACTGGGATGAATGCAGGAGCAGATTTCAGGAGCAGGACACCCTCTTTGATGACTGACATAAGGGCATGTACGTGACAGGCCTATCTGGCTTATGTGATGATGATGGTCATAATGCTTCTTGACAGTGTTATAAAGTGTATTTTCATCAAGTTATTTAAAATCTGATGGAAGAAACATGACTGTAAAGAATTACATTACAACAACAACAAAGGACTTAAGAGGTAAACTTTCAAATGAGGTAAACTTTCAAAAGAGGTAAACTTTCAAATGAGGTAAACTTTCAAATGAGGTAAACTTTCAAATGAAAGGAAACCGCTTGTCAGGGAAAAAATACATTTGAATAAATGTGGTTTTTGAAACTCTTATATAGATGTCATAACCAGCCACAAGATAATGCAATATATGTCACAACAGGTGTAAATATATGTGTCATAACAGTGTTATGATCATATTATGACAGTTAATGACAAGTTATGTCAGCTGTTATGACATATTATGACATGGTTATGGCCGTGACATAATGTGTTATGACGCTTGGTGTCAAGTAAAGTGTTACCCATTCATTCCACATTTTGGATTCAAATCAATTCAAATAGTTGAATGTTGAATTGTGTAGTAATTAGCTGAGTCCTGGTCCCTGATCCCTTGGCAGGAGGTATGTTCTCATCTCCTCCCCCTTTCTCTCTATCCTGTCTATGTCCATCACACACTGCTGCAGGTGATTCTCCCTCTCCTCGGGGACCAACTAAACACACACACACACACACACACGCGCACGCGCACGTGCACGCACGCACGCACGCGCACACACACACACACACACACACACACACACACACACACACACACACACACACACACCAACTGTTCTTTAAAGGGGCGGCCCAAGTCTGTTTGCTGTGCTTGTGCCCATGGCATGTCGTTTAACACCCTAGTAATAAAGTGGCTGAAACCAGAGTGCTCATTCCCATCTAAATCTATGGGCTGGCTTTGACTGACAGCCGAGAGGGGAAGGGTGGTCAAGGTGCTGACATCCTTTGGTACCTAGGGAATATGTGTTACAGATAACACCTATTAAGGATCAGGAGAGTGAATTGAATCTGGCTAAGAACACACCAGGTGAAGGTTGGCAATAGATTATTCAAAATAATGATCAAAAGGCTAAAAATCTAATAAAACATGAATCATTTCAACATGAAGTATTCATGTTTCCACTGTATTTGATCACATAAGTAGATCAATATTCAACGTTATTTTGCAGAATACAGACAGCACCATTTGTTTATTGCTAATCAGTTACATGCTAATAATGCATTTCATGAGAAACAATGATGAGATAGTCAGACACTCTGTCATACTCCCAGATATTAAGACTCAACGAATGTTCCGGTACTCAGAGCTTTCGTCAGTGTGATGCATTGATGTCTTCTGTAACAATAAACACCATGACACAGACCTAGCCACCATTTTGTCTCTGATTGTTATCCTGACTGAGGAGCCGCTCGGTATCCGTTTATCCCCCAGCCCTACCAGCCAACTGGGTGAAGGATCTCCTGCCTGTCTCCCCACCCAAACTCCTGGTCCCATCTGCTTGCAGAGAGACACAACGTTTGTCAAAGTAGACTGCATAATGGCTTTGGCATCCTTATTATAATCTCAGCGTAATCTTCATTTGTCCACTGTTGGCAACGGGGGACTTCTGGGTTTGGGGAAATCAGGATCCCTAAGTGTCCTCGTTTCTTTCCCATTAACTCAAATCAGCCATGAACGCTCATTTAACTCCCATTTATAACAGGGATCTAGCATATTAGCATTCTTTTCTGAGGGGTAACGTGAACTGCAGGTTTGTTGGTTTTCTATTGTGGTAGACTACATGTCCCAGAATTCATACGGCAAAGTGAACTCACGAAATGTTCCGATTTGAAGGAACATGCCCTCAAACCATGCTATTTTATTTTATTTAACTAGGCAAGTCAGTTAAGAACTAATTCTTATTTTCAATGACGGCCTAGGAACACCGGGTTAACAGTCGATCTTGCAACCTTTCAGTTACTAGTCCAACGCTCTAAACACTAGGCTACCTGCCGCCCCAGGTAGCCTATATGAGGCTAGTATGAAAAATAAGGAAGGGCAACAAACTACCCATTCTGTCTCTCCATTTGGCAGGGGCCCTTAGACGGCCACTACTTTGGCTGTATGTGGGTCACACCCACCGTTCCCAGCTGTTCATCCCAGTCAGCTGTGCCTTTTTCTGTGCACGCCAACATCTGCTCCACAAAAACCATTTTCAGCTTTTAGCACTCAAATGGAGGTTACACCATATGCCAGCAAGCCACTTAGATTCTGCCAGGGGAGCCGGGCCCTGCCCTGCCCGCACTCGTTGAGGCAACAATGAAGGAGAGGGGTGCTGGGAAGTGAAGGGGAACTCAGCTAGCTCTCTCTGTCTCTCTCTCCCCCTCCCTCCATCCTGTGCATGCTAGGGTTCGTGCTGCTACTGTGACTGCTCACTCAGGCCATCAGAGACGTGTGCCAGTGTGCGTCTGCTCAAGGTGCTTTGGCAGTGCGGCCTTTTGAATATTAATGTGCTGCCTAAACAACAGTTTGCCTGCAAGGTCTGCCACAAGGTCTGCTCAAGTTGCCGTCTTTGTGTGTGTGTGTGTGTTTAGGTAAAACACACAGTGTGTTGACTGACAGTGTCGCAGACATAATTAAATACAGATATGTTGTTCGTTTTTCAGTGGTGTGATGTGAGGTTTTAATTTTCAGTGGTTTGATGTGGTTTGATGTGAGGTTTCCATTTTCACTGATTGAATGATTACTATTGACTGTAAAAGAGTTTAGGTCAGTATTCATAACAGTTTCGAAAAACACAAGCCTACCCACTGGGCAAAAACTGGTTGAATCAACGCTGTTTCAACTTAATAAATCAAAAATTAATCTGTGATGAGGGAATGTATCATTTTTTTCACCCAACTTTGAACATAAATCCAATAACATTTGGCATTTGTTTGTTGATTTCACATTAGTTGACAACTCAACCAAACGTCAATCAAAACTAGATGTTGAACTGACGTCTGCGCCCAGTGGGTAATAAATATAGAATGGGATGTTTTCTTCATAGACATCTAAACCTCTCAATAGTTCCCTAATAACTTCCCTTATTAGCCATCTAGAAAGACAGAATGAATGAAATCCTGTCACTTAGCCATTTAAGACCAATAAAACAGAAGATCTGGACTGTATGGGCTGCAGTTCAGCTCAGTAACATCAAGAGGTGATAATGGACTTTTAATTAAATGTGGGCGCCTAAGGTCCCAAAATAGAGCTTACAGTTAACCAAGCAACAGCCATTTGGTGACTGTACAGACAAGAGACATTATTGTGCTGGGAGAAACAGTGGAGGTCTGCACAGCTGTAGGATGATATTTAACGAGAAGAAATGGGGAGAAATCAAATCAAATCAAATCAAATGTTATTTGTCACATGTGCCGAATACAACAGGTGTAGGCCTTACAGTGAAATGCTTACTTACAAGCCCTTAACCAACTATGCAGTTTTAAGAATAATACGTGTTGAGAAAATATTAACAAAATTAAACTGAAGTAAAAAATAAATAAATACATAAAATAGAAGAAAATAGAAAAATAACAAATAATTAAAGAGCAACAATAAAATAACAGTAGCGTGGCTATATACAGCAGTTTAAACAATGGGGATGTGGGGGGGGGGGGGGTAACCATTTGATTAGCTGTTCAGCAGTTTTATGGCTTGGGGGTGGAAGCTGTTGAGAAGCCTTTTGGACCTAGACTTGGAGCTCCGGTGCCGCTTGCTGTGCAGTAGCAAAGAGTGTCACACCCTGATCTGTTTCACCTGTCTTTGTGATTGTCTCCACCCCCCTCCAGGTGTCGCCCATCTTCTCCATTATCCCCTGTGTATTTATACCTGTGTTCTCTGTTTGTCTGTTGCCAGACCGTCTTGTTTGTTCAAGTCAACCAGCGATTTGCGTCTCAGCTCCTGCTTGTTCCAGTCTCTCTTTTCTCGTCCTCCTGGTTTTGACCCTTGCCTGTCCTGACTCTGAGCCCGCCTGCCTAACCACTCTGCCTGCCCCTGACCCTGAGCCTGCTTGTCGACCTGTACCTTTACTCCCCTCTGGATTACCGACCTCTGCCTTACCCTGACCCTGAGCCTGCCTGCCGCCTGTACCGTTGCCCCACCTCTGGTTACCGACCCCTGCCTGCCTTGACCTGTCTATTGCCTGTCCCTGTTGGTATATTAAACAATTTTTTTCGACGTGGTCTGGGTCTTACCTTCATACCTGATAGAGAGAATAGTCTATGTCTAGGCTGGCGTCTTTGGACATTTTTAGGGCCTTCCTCTGACACTGCCTGGTATAGAGGTCCTGGTTGGCAGGAGGTTTGGCCGGAGTAATGTACTGGGCTGTAGGTACTACCCTCTGTAGTGCCTTGCGGTCGGAGGCTGAGCATTTGCCATACCAGGTGGTGATGCAACCAGTCAGGATGCTCTCGATGGTGTAGCTGTAGAAATTTTTGCCAAATATTTTCAGTCTCCTGAGGGGGAGTAGGCGTTGTTGTGCCCTCTTCATGACTATCTTGGTGTGCTTGGACCATAATAGTTCATTGGTGATGTGAACACCAAGGAAGTTGAAGCTCTCAACCTGCTCCACTACAGCCTCATCGATGAGAATGTGTGTGTACTTGGCCCTCCTTTTCCTGTAGTCCACAATCATTTCCTTTGTCTTGATCACGTTGAGGGAGAGGTTGTATCCTGGCACCACATTGCCAGGTCTCTGACCTCTACTCTATAGGTTGTCTGATCGTTGTCGGAGATCAGGCCTACCACTGTTGTGTCATCTGCAAACTTAATGATGGTGTTGTTGTCATTCCTGGCCATGCAGTGATGGGTGAACAGGGAGTACAGGAGGGGAATGAGCATGCACCCCTAAGGGGTCCCTGTGAGGATCAGCGTGGCAGATGTGTTAGTACCTACCCTTACCACCTGAGGGGGCGGCCCGTCAGGAAGTCCAGGATCCAGTTGCAGAGGGAGGTGTTTAGTTCCAGGATCCTTAGCTTAGTAATGAGCTTTGAGGGCACTATGGTGTTGAACGCAGAGCTGTAGTCAATGTAGTCAATTCTCACATAGGTGTTCCTTTCGTCCAGGTGTGGAAGGGCAGTGTGGAGTGCAATAGAGATTGCGTCATCTGTGGATCTATTGGGACGGTATGCAAATTGTAGTTGATCTAGGGTTTCTGGGATAATGGTGTTGATGTGAGCAATGACCAGCCTTTCAAAGTACTTCATGGCTACAGACGTGAGTGCTACAGGTCGGTAGTCATTTAGGCAGGTTACCTTGGTGTTCTTGAGCACAGGGACTATGGTGGTCTGCTTGAAACATGTTGGTGTTACAGACTCGGTCAGGGACAGGTTGAAAATGTCAGTGAAGACACTTGCCAGTTGGTCAGCGCATGCTCTGAGTACACATCCTGGTAATCCGTTTGGCCCTGCGGCCTTGTGACTGTTGACCTGTTTCAAGGTCTTACTCACATCTGCTATGGAGAGTGTGATCATACAGTCGTCTGGAACAACTGGTACTCTCATACATGCATAAGTGCTGCTTACCTCGAAGCGAGCATAGAAGTCATTTAGCTTGTCTGGTAGGCTCATGTCACTGAGCAGCTCGCGGCTGTGCTTCCCTTTGTAGTCCGTAATAGTTTACAAGCCCTGCCACATCCGACCAGCGTCGCGGCCGGTGTTGTAGGATTCAATCTTAGTCCTGTATTGAAGCTTTGCCTGTTTGATGGTTCGTCAGAAGGTATAGACGGATTTCTTATAAGCATCTGGGTTAGAGACACAGGGAGATGTGATGATCTACTTATGTCTGGTTGTGTTTAAAGATCTTTTGTTGTTGTGATTTATTTTGGGGTCTTTGTTGTAACCAAGAAAAACAATTGGCCCGATTTATTTTTGTACGTTAGTGAGTCCATTCTACTTCACTGAGACTTGAACTGCAGTGTCTCCTGTCCTTGTGGGCTCTGGCAGGTGGAGGCAGGGGAAGGCAGGTGGGGGCAGGGGAAGGCAGGTGGGGGCATGTGGAGGCAGGAGAAAACAGGTGGAGGCATGTGGAGGCAGGAGAAAGCAGGTGGAGGCATGTGGAGGCAGAGAAAGGCAGGTGGAAGGAGGGGAAGGCAGGTAGAGGCAGTGGAAGGTAGGTAGGCAGTGGAAGAAAGGTGAAGGCAGGTAGAGTAAGGTGGAGGCAGGTGAAGGAAGGTGGAGGCAGGTGGAGGCAGGTGGAGGCAGGTGGGGGATTGTGAAGGAAGGTGGAGGCAGGTGGAGGCAGGTGAAGGAAGGTGTAGGCAGGTGGAGGCAAGGAAAGGCAGGTGGAGGCAGGGGAGGCAGGGGAGAAAGGTGGAGGCAGGTGGATGTAGGGGAAGGCAGGTAGAAGCAGATGGAGGCAGGGGAAAGCAGGTGGAGGAAGGTGGAGGCAGGGAAAGGCAGGTGGAGGCAGGGGAGGCAGGGGAGAAAGGTGGAGGCAGGTGGATGTAGGGGAAGGCAGGTAGAAGCAGATGGAGGCAGGGGAAAGCAGGTGGAGGAAGGTGGAGGCAGGGAAAGGCAGGTGGAGGCAAAGTGTTCCCATCCCAGAGACACGCACCACACCATACAAACACCACACCACAACACACACACCACACACACCACAACACACACACCACACACACCACACACACACACACCACACCCACACAGACCACACCCACACAACACACACACACATACCACACACACCACACACACACACACACACACCACACCCACACACCCACACACCACACTACCCCAAACACCACACCACAACACACACACACACCCACACACCCACACACCACACACCCCAAACACCACACCCACACACCACACCCACACACCCACACACCACACTACCCCAAACACCACACCACAACACACACATCAAACACACACACCACACACACACACACACACCACACACACAGCACACCACACACACACACACACACACACACACACACACACACACACACACACACACACACACACACACACACACACACACACACACACACACACCACACCCACACACCACACTACCCCAAACACCACACCACAACACACACATCACACACCACACCACACCACACACACAGCACACCACACCACACACACACACCACACCACACCCACACACCACACAGACCACACCCACACAACACACACACACATACCACACACACTACCCACACCACAAATACATCACATCACCCTGTGACAGGACCTGTATAGCACACTGAGATGAATCCAGTCATGAATGCTGATTAGATCAACTGGGAGCTTTAATTACTTTTTGCTTTGATGTAGCTACTTCCTGTGGGTGGTTGTCCTCTGGCAGGGATACTTACTGTGGGTGGTTGTCTCTGGTAGGGATACTTACTGTGGGTGGTTGTCCTCTGGCAGGGATACTTACTGTGGGTGGTTGTCCTCTGGAAGGGATACTTACTGTGGGTGGTTGTCCTCTGGCAGGGATACTTACTGTGGGTGGTTGTCCTCTGGTAGGGATACTTACTGTGGGTGGTTGTCCTCTGGTAGGGATACTTACTGTGGGTGGTTGTCCTCTGGCAGGGATACTTACTGTGGGTGGTTGTCCTCTGACAGGGATACTTACTGTGGGTGGTTGTCCTCTGGTAGGGATACTTACTGTGGGTGGTTGTCCTCTGGTAGGGATACTTACTGTGGGTGGTTGTCCTCTGGTAGGGATACTTACTGTGGGTGGTTGTCCTCTGGCAGGGATACTCTGGTTGTCCTCTAGGGATACTTACTGTGGGTGGTTGTCCTCTGGTAGGGCTACTTACTGTGGGTGGTTGTCCTCTAGCAGGGATACTTACTGTGGGTGGTTGTCCTCTGGAAGGGATACTTACTGTGGGTGGTTGTCCTCTGGTAGGGATACTTACTGTGGGTGGTTGTCCTCTGGTAGGGATACTTACTGTGGGTGGTTATCCTCTGGTAGGGATACTTACTGTGGGTGATTGTCTTCTGGAAGGGATACTTACTGTGGGTGGTTGTCCTCTGGTAGGGATACTTACTGTGGGTGGTTGTCCTCTGGTAGGGATACTTACTGTGGGTGGTTGTCCTCTGGCAGGGATACTTACTGTGGGTGGTTGTCCTCTGGAAGGGATACTTACTGTGGGTGGTTGTCCTCTGGCAGGGATACTTACTGTGGGTGGTTGTCCTCTGGTAGGGATACTTACTGTGGGTGGTTGTCCTCTGGTAGGGATACTTACTGTGGGTGGTTGTCCTCTGACAGGGATACTTACTGTGGGTGGTTGTCCTCTGGTAGGGCTACTTACTGTGGGTGGTTGTCCTCTAGCAGGGATACTTACTGTGGGTGGTTGTCCTCTGGAAGGGATACATACTGTGGGTGGTTGTCCTCTGGTAGGGATACTTACTGTGGGTGGTTGTCCTCTGGTAGGGATATTTACTGTGGGTGGTTGTCCTCTGGCAGGGATATTTACTGTGGGTGGTTGTCCTCTGGCAGGGATATTTACTGTGGGTGGTTGTCCTCTGGTAGGGATACTTACTGTGGGTGGTTATCCTCTGGTAGGGATACCTATTGTTGGTGGATGTCCTCTGGCAGGGATACTTACTGTGGGTGGTTGACCTCTGGAGGGGATACGGCAGGGTAGCCTAGTGGTTAGAGCGTTGGACTAGTAACCGGAAGGTTGCAAGTTCAAACCCCCGAGCTGACAAGGTACAAATCTGTCGTTCTGCCCCTGAACAGGCAGTTAACCCACTATTCCTAGGCCGTCATTGAAAATAAGAATTTGTTCTTAACTGACTTGCCTAGTTAAATAAAGGTAAAATAAAAAATAAAATAAAACGTACTGTGGGTGGTTGTCCTCTGGCAGGGATACTTACTGTTGGTGGTTGTCCTCTGGCAGGGATATTTACTGTGGGTGGTTGTCCTCTGGCAGGGATACTTACTGTGGGTGGTTGTCCTCTGGCAGGGACACTTACTGTGGGTGGTTGTCCTTTGACAGGAATACTTACTGTGGGTGGTTGTCCTCTGGCAGGGATACTTACTGTGGGTGGTTGACCTCTGGAAGGGATACTTACTGTGGGTGGTTGACCTCTGGAGGGGATACTTACTGTGGGTGGTTGTCCTCTGGCAGGGATATTTACTGTGGGTGGTTGACCTCTGGCAGGGATATTTACTGTGGGTGGGTGACCTCTAGAAGGGATACTGTAGCAGTGAGGCCACGTTCAGGTTTTAAAGACCTTGGAGAGGATGCACTTCCAGGTGTTTTACTTGTGTTACATGCCAATTGTTAAATCTGTCATTTTCAAGCTGATGATACTCATGCTCATATCACAAGTTTGAAAACCTTTTCAAAATAGCTTTTGATTTTAATCTGCTTTTAATCTGTTATAAAAAAATATATATATAAAATCGTGTCGTTGTCCAAATGTTGTTATTGCTGTTGCTGTGAGTGTGAAAGACGGCTGGTGCATATTTGGCTGCAACCAGTCATGGTCAGAGTCTATCTTTAGTAACGTCCCACACCTTGTTCTGTTCTGAAGAGCAGCTTACAGGAATTGAAATCATCCACTCCCAGAGGTTTACAGGACAACAACAACAACATCAACTATAACACGTTACAGAGTTCTGCTCTCATTCCTTTCCCCTAGTATTTCCCTACACTATATTTTGTGCTTAAATAACATACCAGATTTCTACTTGTTATGCTTGTCAACCACCTCTGAGTCATAGATATTCCCATTTAGACTGTTGAACTAGATTGTTAAAGCTGAACTGAAGGCAATAAAGAATGTGTCTAATAGAAAGCGTCCTATGTGGCATCTATATTAGTCAGACACACTTATTCTAATGTCAAAATGTCCTGCAAAGTGTAAATGGGATAATTCTGGTCATGAGGTAAGTCTCGTCCAAATCGGAGTTTTGTAAGTTAATTCGTCATGACTTACTTGAGGGTTGGGTTTTGATTTTGACAATGCTCACTTGCGATACACAGCTGCGGCTCCAACCAAACCTACCGCAGAACACACAGACAGTGAGACAGACCCCGTCAGCAGCAACAGCGGATCTGACTTTGTTTACATAAGACCACACGTCACAAATGTTTTTACTTACATCTGGCTAAAACCTCCTCGGCCAAAGCGTCAAAATTGATGACAGATTTCTTGAGTTAGATTCATTCAGACTATTTATAGGATGTGATACTGGCTTTGTTCCTATGGTGTCTCATGGGGGAGAAACATCAGTAACTGCCATCTCGAACCACACCCCCAAGACTGAAATCTCATTTTTCTTAATGAGCAACAGAGCAACACATGCGAAATCGGTGCGTTCACTCGCTCTTTAAAGTAGATGTGGTCAGTTCTGCCTCATGCACTTCCTTGTGTTGTCAGAGGAGGGCACTGCTTAAGAGGCAGACAACATGCTCTCAGTAAAGAGAACCTTTTGATGTGTGTGTGTGTGTGTGTGTGTGTGTGTGTGTGTGTGTGTGTGTGTGTGTGTGTGTGTGTGTGTGTGTGTGTGTGTGTCTGTGTGTGTGTGTGTGTGTGTGTGTGCGTGCGTGCATGCGTGCGTGCGTGCGTGTGTGCGAGCATGTGTGTGTGTGTGCGTGTTGGTGGAATGGTGATGGTAAATGCACATATAAGCACAAATATATAATCATTACGATGACAAAAAACTGTAACTACCACATGCAAACAACATGACACCCTCTCTCAAACTTCCAGGTCACACGGTGTGTGTTGTGGGGCATTATCTACTGTGTGTAGAACGCTGTTAGGTGTCTCTGTTATGCTATGCATTACAGTAAGTAGCATAGACAGACTAGCACAAGTATTATAATAATGATCCAATGATTATGTTAATTCATCTTCACTAGTCCAGTGCTGGGATGGTGCTGTACTGTGATTATGTTAATTCATCTTCACTAGTCCAGTGCTGGGATGGTGCTGTACTGTGATTATGTTAATTCATCTTCACTAGTCCAGTGCTGGGATGGTGCTGTACTGTGATTATGTTAATTCATCTTCACTAGTCCAGTGCTGGGATGGTGCTGTACTGTGATTATGTTAATTCATCTTCACTAGTCTAGTGCTGGGATGGTGCCGGACTGTGATTATGTTCATTCATCTTCACTAGTCTAGTGCTGGGATGGTGCTGTACTGTGATTATGTTAATTCATCTTCACTAGTCCAGTGCTGGGATGGTGCTGTACTGTGATTATGAATATGACCACTACCAGTTAGATCACATGGGATTAACATGCTCTTTATATCTCTTGTGGACTATTTGTCCTTAATAGTCTTGGCATGTGTTTTCAGTGACCGAGGGGATTCATACCCAATGGTATGAAAGAGTTGTCAGGAATACACTGAATGTTAATTCAATCGATCTGTATAGTATTATTGTATCCATTTTTTTATACTGATTTGCAGAAGAGAAAGAGATTCTGAAATGTCAAATATATTGTATTATTTTCCCCCTTAATTGTCTACTTGCTAGTTTTCTTTTCAGCTGTTTTTATTATCTATATTAGCTGGAATATTTAATCATATTTAATCATTGATAATTCCACTGTTGCTCAGTGTAAGGATGTGATCTTTTAACAGACCTGGGTTCAAATACTATTTCAAATATCTCAATTACTTTCACATACATTTGAATAAACTACTCAGATATCTTTTATTTGAAAAGACAAGTAGTTGACTATTTTTATGTATTTGGAAATACACTTGGAAAGGTTTTAAAGGTTTCTAACACTCCCATATATTTAACAAAAGTATTTGTTTAAACTATTTGATCAACTATTTGTTTTTCTCAAATAACCACTCAAATACTCAAATAAAAGTACTTGAATATGCAGAAAAAGTGTTTTTATTACAAGATACTCAAAACCTGGGTCTTCCTGTTAAATGCTACACACTGTTCATGTTTAAAGTGATGTCTCTGTCATGTTACAGTCAGTCAAATTACATCTAAGAGATGCTCAACAGCAGAGTGCTGTTACAGTCAGTCACATTACATCTAAGAGATGCTCAACAGCAGAGTGCTTGGTTGTGTCTTCATCACCCATACCTCAGCTGTGATGTCTGTGATACACATCATTTAAGGCTATGGGCGTGGCTCGAACAGGAGAAGCGAGATACTGTGACATCAAACAAATGCATTCAAGTGACTTTGGCATGGATTCATCCCGATAGAACTGTCAAAACTCTGATCAGAATCAGCATGAAAGACAGGATGTAATATTGAACGTCCAGATGGTTGTGGAACAGAGACAGACATACAGTGGCCGTGTTGGCTTTATCTTTAATTCACATCCTCTCAGAAGCTCCTCGTCACATTGTTAGACATTCCTCCAGGGAGCTGAAAGCCATGCAACTATTTGAATATGGGGAACAAACTAAGATTAGTTTGTGTCATTTTGTCTGGCAGCCTGGCTAATGTGTCTGTACAGTATCATGCAATGCTATAGTGCTTGTTGTGGGAAGGTTTTCTCCCAGAATTGAAGGGGACTTTTTGGGGGGGATGTTGCCAAGAGCTTGATGATGATTCTTGGAAAGGCAGTACGGCTCCGGCATCGCTGGTTCCAGTTTACCCACAATGCTTTATGACAACAATAATATATTTGATTCATTTGTAGACATATTTATTGATACTTTTTTATACACCAACATCAGTACTGGATTTAAAATATACAGTACCTGTCAAAAGTTTGTACACACCTACTCATTCAAGAGGTTTTCTTAATTATTTACTATTTCTACATTGTAGATTAATAGTGAAGACAATCGAAACTATGAAATAACACATATGGAATCATGTAGTAACCAAAAAAGTGTTAAACAAACCAAAATATATTTGATATTTGATATTCTTCAAAGTAGCCACCCTTTGCCTTGATGAGTCTCACAAAGACACGGTGGTTGGAACCAAACAAACAGATTTCCACCGGTCTAATGTCCATTGCTCGTGTTTCTTGGCTCAAGCAATTCTCTGCTTCTCATTGGTGTCCTTTAGTATTGGTTTCTTTGCAGAAATTCGACCATGAAGGCCTGATTCACACAGTCTCCTCTGAACAGTTGATGTTGCGATGTGTCTTGAACTCTGGGAAGTATTAATTTAGGCTGCAATCTGAGGTGCAGTTAACTCTAATCAACTTATCCACTGCAGCAGAGGTAACTCTGGGTCTTCCTTTCCTGTGGCGGTCTTTATGAGAGCCAGTTTCATCATAGCGCTTGATGGTTTTTGCGACTGCACTTGAAGAAACTTTCAAAGTTCTTGACATTTTCCGGACTGACTGACCTTCATGTCTTAAACTAATGATGGACTGTCGTTTCTCTTTGCTTATTTGAGCTGTTCTTGCCATAATATGGACTTTTACCAAATAGTGCTATCTTCTGTATATCATCCTTACCTTGTCACAACACAACTGTTTGGCTCGAACTCATTAAGAAGGAAATAAATTGCACAAATTAACTTTTAACAAGGCACACCTGTTAACTGAAATGCATTCCAGGTTACTACCCAATGAAGCTGGTTAAGAGAATGCCAAGAGTGTGCAAAGCTGTCATCAAGGCAAAGGGTGGCTACTAAGATAAATCTCAAATATAAAATATATTTAGATTTGTTGAACCATTATTTTGGTTACTACATGATTCCATATGTGTTATTTCATAGTTTTGATATCTTCACTATTATTCTACAATGTAGAAAATAGTAAAAATAAAGAAAAACCCTTGAATGAGTAGTTGTGTCCAAACCTTTGACAGGTACTGTATATAATTCCCTTTTTGCATTTTAGTTTTTGACCACCAGAACAGCTCTATTAGACTAGTGACGGGTCAATATGTAAAAGCACAGTTGTGGACATCCCCAAAACCAGCAGTCCAGATGTAGGCTCCAGAGACCCAGAGCTTCTGGGGCCTCATTCCCTGTACTCATACACCCTGGCCTAGGGAGGTCTTGCCTGATGCTCCCTCCATATGGCCAGGGATCCGTGTTTGTACCATCTCCCACTGGGCACACACTGGTTGAATCAAGGTTGTGTCCACGCCATTTCAATGAAATGACATTGAACCAACGTGGAATAGACGTTGGATTGATGTCTGTGCCCAGTGGGCTGGCACTGAGAAGGTGAAGGTGCTGAAAAATTCAGGGGTTGGGACACACTCATATGTTCTCGATTATACTGCAGATGTGCAGATGTGCATGTGTGTGTATGTGTTTTATGTGTGTGTGTGTGTGTGTGTGTGTGTGTGTGTGTGTGTGTGTGTGTGTGTGTGTGTGTGTGTGTGTGTGTGTGTGTGTGTGTGTGCGTGCGTGCGTGCGTGTGTGCGTGTGTGTGTGTGTGTGTGTGTGTGTGTGTGTGCCACTTTGATTGACAGGGGGAGAGGCAGAAAAGCACAGCGCTTACACACACATGAACTCACAACGTCAAGATGGCGACCCCACAAACAGAGAACAACACTCAGATCAAATGAAAGAGATCTATGAAGACACTATCATCAAGTCCGTGAGGGGAATATTTTGTCATGCATAATGACAAAGATCATATTTTCCTTCTGCGTTGATCTATTGGATCATTGTCCATGACATTGACTTATTTTCCATCATGCATATTGATTGATTTGATGAAACCTTTGCATAAAAACTGTTGGTCTCCCAAAATCCTGTGCATATTAACATTTCAGGAGCAACTGACAAACACATGTAAATGTATTGATGAACGGTTTGAAAAAGGCAAAATGATGCGGGCCCATTTTTGTCAGAACAGTCATGTGTCACAAAGCCAGAGGCCTGATCCCCCTCCTCTCCACAGAGCCAGGTTGACCTCAATAATTAAGGGACAATTTTAAAATGCATTTCTAATTTTCCACCAGACTGAAAAGCTTTATTGTGGAATGGCTGACAACAAACCCACCCCCTGAATGGAGCTGACTCCTAGGCTTCCACTAAACTGGTCATGAATGCACAAACCATCTGTTTTTCTGGCCGTTTTCAGTGCGAGCGTGGCGGTGGCAGCTGTCGGAGTGGTCCCAGGTTTGAAGGATGGAGAGCAGGACCTTTGTTTGGCACTGTGACGGTGGCAGTGTGGTGGCGGTGTGAGCGCTCTGTGACTCGGCCCACTCACACTGGCCGGGCCAACACCCAACACCATGCAGACACTCAGGCCTATAGAGACAGCCACGCCAGCACCCGACACCATGCAGGAGAGACTGCTGCTATTATCATCCTCACCAGTCCCGACATCGCCAGAGAGATGAAGAGAGAGAGGGAGGGAGGGAAAGAGACGTTAGAGGGACTGAGAGTGATAGAGAAAAATATGGAATGATAGAAAGGACAGGGAAAGAGAGAGAGACAGGGGAAGGTAGATGGGCAGTGTGTGTGTTGTGTCTGTGTTGTGGTGTGTCTGTGTTGTGTTGTGTCTCTGTTGTATTGAGGTGGTGAAAGGGGAAGTGGGGCATTGTGCTGGGGCCAATCTGTAGCTCAGTGGGTGAGGTTGTCACTAGTCTGAGGGGTGAGTGCCAGAGGGCTCAGAGAGGAGAGGGGAGAGCAGTCAGCAGGGGGTGCAGGTAGTTGGGCAGAGAAGGAGAGCTAAAGCGAGACAGGAAGGTAAATGGAGGCATAGGTCAGGGACTGGAGTTAGGGTTCAGAGAGTGAAGAGAGGACTGGGGTTAGGGTTCAGAGAGTGAAGAGAGGACTGGGGTTAGGGTTCAGAGAGTGAAGAGAGGACTGGAGTTAGGGTTCAGAGAGTGAAGAGAGGACTGGAGTTAGGGTTCAGAGAGTGAAGAGAGGACTGGAGTTAGGGTTCAGAGAGTGAAGAGAGGACTGGAGTTAGGGTTCAGAGAGTGAAGAGAGGACTGGAGTTAGGGTTCAGAGAGTGAAAGAGGACTGGAGTTAGGGTTCAGAGAGTGAAGAGAGGACTGGGGTTAGGGTTCAGAGAGTGAAGAGAGGACTGGAGTTAGGGTTCAGAGAGTGAAGAGAGGACTGGGGTTAGGGTTCAGAGAGTGAAGAAAGGACTGGAGTTAGGGTTCAGAGAGTGAAGGGAGGACTGGGGTTAGGGTTCAGAGAGTGAAGAGAGGACTGGAGTTAGGGTTCAGAGAGTGAAGAGAGGACTGGGGTTAGGGTTCAGAGAGTGAAGAGAGGACTGGAGTTAGGGTTCAGAGAGTGAAGAGAGGACTGGGGTTAGGGTTCAGAGAGTGAAGAGAGGACTGGGGTTAGGGTTCAGAGAGTGAAGAGAGGACTGGGGTTAGGGTTCAGAGAGTGAAGAGAGGACTGGAGTTAGGGTTCAGAGAGTGAAGAGAGGACTGGAGTTAGGGTTCAGAGAGTGAAGAGAGGACTGGGGTTAGGGTTCAGAGAGTGAAGAGAGGACTGGGGTTAGGGTTCAGAGAGTGAAGAGAGGACTGGAGTTAGGGTTCAGAGAGTGAAGAGAGGACTGGGGTTAGGGTTCAGAGAGTGAAGGGAGGACTGGGGTTAGGGTTCAGAGAGTGAAGAGAGGACTGGAGTTAGGGTTCAGAGAGTGAAGAGAGGACTGGAGTTAGGGTTCAGAGAGTGAAGGGAGGACTGGGGTTAGGGTTCAGAGAGTGAAGAGAGGACTGGGGTTAGGGTTCAGAGAGTGAAGAGAGGACTGGAGTTAGGGTTCAGAGAGTGAAGAGAGGACTGGAGTTAGGGTTCAGAGAGTGAAGGGAGGACTGGGGTTAGGGTTCAGAGAGGGAAGCGAGGACTGGGGTTAGGGTTCAGAGAGTGAAGAGAGGACTGGAGTTAGGGTTCAGAGAGTGAAGAGAGGACTGGAGTTAGGGTTCAGAGAGTGAAGAGAGGACTGGGGTTAGGGTTCAGAGAGTGAAGAGAGGACTGGAGTTAGGGTTCAGAGAGTGAAGAGAGGACTGGAGTTAGGGTTCAGAGAGTGAAGGGAGGACTGGGGTTAGGGTTCAGAGAGGGAAGGGAGGACTGAGGCTTAGAAACTTGACACTGAGAGCCAGGTAGAAAAGATAGCAAGGCAGAGCCCAGATTATCCAGGGGGGTATTACACACTTAGGATGTATTCATGTCCTGGCAGCCTCACCACAATCTGCCCGCATATTTCCACATTAAAAAAAGGCTGGTACTGGGTAAGCACAGCATATTGGAGCGTAATCTAATTCTTATCATGCACAGTCTGTACACACGCTCTCCTCACTTCATTTATCTCCTTCAGGTCTGTCGCCCTATTTAGGAAAATTACACCCTAGGACGTTTTTTCAGCCCTCTCTCCAGATTAGATATCACTTTTATTTTGTATCAATGACCCGTGATCTGTACCACAGTGTATGATACAGGCTATCACCGTGACCTAATTGCATAAATTTGGCTGGCTGAGGCACTTGACCGGAACGGAAAGCCAATCTGTGATTTGAGGAAACAGGACCAACCTGTCTGGATGGGTTTGCGTGTGTGAGGTCATGTGCATTTGACAAAGCACTATAATTATCATACATTTAATTTGTTCCACTAGTTTTGCATATGCAACTGAAAAAGATGTGGCCCAAAATACTTCGATTTTTTAAATAAAATGTTATTATAGCCTTTTTCACGAACACGTAAACATATTTACCTGTAACAAAGTTAGGATATTAAAAATATTTAAATCAACTTCCAATCATTGTAGTATCTTCATTATTAAATATGCTACGCATACTAAACAAATTCCTGTGCTGCTATGTAATGCTTTTCCCCTGAAACAGAACTCCACACCCACCAACTCCTAAAACCAACCAATAGCCAGCAGCACCTGCCCTTCCCAGTCTCGTGACTCCATAGAAATACTAGGCTCTTTCACGGGGTGATAATGCAGTAGGGTTGAATGACAGAGGAGCTGATGACTCTTCTTCAGTTCTTCTCTCCTCCTCTCTCCTTCCTTCCTTTCTTTGTGTCTGTGTGTGTGGCCGTCCTCACATGGTGTGTTGTTCCTGCTCACCGACTCGAGGCCTCATTGGAGGTTAATTGCAGAGAAGGAGTGGATTTAATTGTTGTCAGAGGTTTAATGAAGTGAAATGCACCGTTTCTTTCTCCTCGTCACAGGACTATACCAGTGTGATGAATCAGAAGTGATGTGGAATTTCCCTTTCTTTGTGTACAAACCAGGAGCATACACTCTGTGTTGATCTTACAAGTAGTGCATTTAACAGACAATTTACTTATTGATTTTCTGTTTTACAAAAACAAATCATAGAACACCATTAAGACTACATTACCTAAACAAGAATCATCATCTTAATACTCAACCACAGGGCCAGCTCTAGGCAAAAGCGACATAAGCGGCTACTAGTAGTTAGATAGCCAGCTATCTAAACTTATACAATAGTAATCATGGTTGAATTTCTGACTGGGCACAGAGGGCAAGTGCCCAAGTGTCCTGACCTCCAGGGGCCCCCATTGATTTTGTTAGTCACTCTCACTCAGATATCATATTAACATGGAATAAGTCATGGCACAATGTGTAGAATTGCAGGAAATTAGCTGTAAAACTGCACATTTTTCTCTCTGCCCCATGGCAAAATTAGTAGAATTGCAGCAAATGCCTAGCAGAGAGCAGAGAGCACAGCCTGGCATAGCAGGAAGCAGTTGTGTCCTCTCACAGTGCTGTTCTCTCCTCTCGTTTTTCTATAGCCCCAGGGCAGCCAGCCAGGCAGGGACCCAGGCAGGCACCCAACGCTAGGCTAGCACACCCCGTGCCAGGCCCCTCCCAAGCTGTGTGTCACCAGTCAGACATCGTTAAGAATGACGGCTCTCTGATGTGGACAAATTGTCACCGAGGGGGACCTGGAGACACTGTTACTCCTGTAACACACACAGGAAGTGGAAGGAAAGGTTCTGTCTTCTCTTAGGGGAGGACACATGGGGATATAATAGAGAGAATTATGTGTTTTAGTAGAGTAATGAAACCCTGCACTTGACCCTGAAAAAGGCAGCTTGGTGGTTCATCATAAGTATTCTGCATTGAAGCTAGATGATTTTATCTGGGATAATTCTGTAGGTAGCCCCTGGCTCCAAAGTACCACTGTCTTGTTGTGTTAAACATCCTGTTGTTGGGTGGGGTTGTATTGTTGTATTGTTGTATTGTGCAGTAGAGGATGGAGTCCATGGCATAGAATAGAGAGAGGGTGTGAGTCAAGAGAATGTGAGGGAAATTGATTTAATAGCTCTATGAACGAGGCCATTCTGGCAGAGAGAAACGTCAGGCCACCTCATTTTTATCCCCCATTTTCAAAACAGTGTCATGGTTCCACCTATCACCAGAGGACGGCAGAGACCGTCCTAGAGACATTAATGACACTCAGGTGTGTCCTATTGTTCATTATGATTTCCCTGTTAAAAGAGGTGAGTTTTCTGGTTTCCATTGCAAAAGCTTCAATTGTTAACCGTGTGCGTTTGTTTCCTGAGTGAGCTTTCGTTTTTTTTTTCCCAGTGTACTGTGATCCTGCAGCTACTGTTGATCAGTAAAGTATTTATGTTTATCCTTAACGACTTGACAGTGGTGTAAAGTACTTAAGTAAAAATATAAAGTACTACTGTACATAAGTCATTATGGGGGCTATCTGTACTTACTTTTTTTGACAACTTTTACTTTTACTTCACTACATTCCTAAAGAAAATTATATACTTTTTACTCCGTACATTTTCCTTGACACCCAAAAGTACTCATTTAATTTGGAATGCTTAGCAGGACAGGAAAATGGTCTAATTCACACACTTATCAAGAGAACATCCCTGGTCATCCCTACTGCCTCTGTTCTGGCGGACTCAGTAAACACATGCTTTGTTTGTAAATGATGTCTGAGAGTTGGAACGTGCCCCTGGCTATAGGTAAATGATGTCTGAGAGTTGGAGCGTGCCCCTGGCTATAGGTAAATGATGTCTGAGAGTTGGAGCGTGCCCCTGGCTATAGGTAAATGATGTCTGAGAGTTGGAGCGTGCCCCTGGCTATAGGTAAATGATGTCTGAGAGTTGGAGCGTGCCCCTGGCTGGCTAGTGTTGGAGCCCCTGGCTATAGGTAAATGATGTCTGAGAGTTGGAGCGTGCCCCTGGCTATAGGTAAATGATGTCTGAGAGTTGGAGCGTGCCCCTGGCTATAGGTAAATGATGTCTGAGAGTTGGAGCGTGCCCCTGGCTATAGGTAAATGATGTCTGAGAGTTGGAGCGTGCCCCTGGCTATAGGTAAATGATGTCTGAGAGTTGGAGCGTGCCCCTGGCTATAGGTAAATGATGTCTGAGAGTTGGAGCGTGCCCCTGGCTATAGGTAAATGATGTCTGAGAGTTGGGTGCCCTGGATCCGTAAATGCAAAAAAAAAATAGAAAATGTGGCCATCTGCTTTGCTTAATATAAGGAATTTGAAATGATTTATATTTACACTTTTACGTTTGATACTTAAGTATATTTTAGCAATTACAGTTACTTTTGATACTTAAGTATATTTAAAACCCAATACTTTACTTTTACTCAAGTTTACTCAGACTTTTACTTGTACTTGAGTCATTTTCTGTTAAGGTATCTTGACTTTTACTCAAGAATTTGGGTACTTTTTCCACCAATGACCACTGATTCCTTGTCTGGTCTCTTCTCTGCACCTGGGTCCAACCTCACCACGTCACAAACAGAGGCTTGAATTGCATCAGGTGCCTCATCATTCCTATTGCAGTGTGTGGGTATGGCCAATAGAATGCCAAGCACTCATTCATGATCTCAATGCTTTTGTCTCTTAACCTTAAAAGGCCCCACAATAGCCTGTGTGATTATAGAGTGTGCCCTCTTTTAACGGTTAACGGGCCGAGAGAGCAGCATCCATACGGGGCTTTGAGAGAGTGAAGGGAGAGAGAGAGATCTGGAGAAGCATATGGAATGTTACATCAAATTCTAATCAAACACAATGATGTCTGAGGCCTGCTTTGTGCTGGGGCCAGCCCTGTGAAAGACAGGGGGAGGAGTGGAGAGCTAGATCCTCATAATAAGATCATGAGGCGTGGGCAAATGAATGCATGGTCCAGTAATGAGGATGATGTGCCTTTGAGTGCAGCAGGCAGCAGGCAGGAGTACACAACAGCAGTATCATCAGGGGGAAACTCCCCAAACTCTTCCTTTTCTTTCACTTTTCACTCTTCAATGAAGCCTCATCGTCCACCCAGAGTTCTGCTCCCAGTCAATGCGGGTGACACTTGACAGATTGTCCAGGCTTTGGGCCTTTGTTGCAGGTTGATGAAGTGAAATGGCTTGGGTGGTAGTCCAAAGAATAGAGATGTTTTAAAGCCAATAAATAAATCCTCTAAAAGCTGCTATATGTTGCTTTGCTGTGTGACCGTTGCAGTATAACAAATAGGTGTTTCTCTCCCCCTCTCTCTTTTCTGTCCCCCTCTCTCTTTTCTCTCCCCCTCTCTCTTTTCTCCCCCCCTCTCTCTTTTCTCTCCCCCTCTCTCTTTTCTCCCCCTCTCTCTTTCTCTCTTTTCTCCCCCTCTCTCTTTTCTCTCCCCCTCTCTCTTTTCTCTCCCCTCTCTCTTTTCTCTCCCCTCTCTCTTTTCTCTCCCCCTCTCTCTTTCTCTCTTTTCTCCCCCTCTCTCTTTTCTCTCCCCCCTCTCTCTTTCTCTCTTTTCTCCCCCTCTCTCTTTTCTCTCCCCCTCTCTCTTTCTCTCCCCCTCTCTCTTTTCTCTCCCCCTCTCTCTTTTCTCTCCCCCTCTCTCTTTCTCTCTTTTCTCCCCCTCTCTCTTTTCTCTCCCCCTCTCTCTTTTCTCTCCCCCTCTCTCTCTTTTCTCTCCCCTCCTTTTCTCTTTCTCTCTTTTCTCCCCCTCCCTTTTCTCTCCCCCCCTCTTTCACTCTTTTCTCCCCTCTCTCTTTTTCTCTCCCCCCTCTCTCTTTTCTCTCCCCCTCTCTCTTTTCTCTCCCCCTCTCTCTTTCTCTCTTTTCTCCCCCTCTCCTTTTCTCTCCCCTCTCTCTTTTCTCTCCCCCTCTCTCTTTCTCTCTTTTCTCTCTTTCCCCTCTCTCTTTTCTCTCCCCCTCTCTCTTTTCTCTCCCCCTCTCTCTTTCTCTCTTTTCTCTCCCCCTCCCTTTTCTCTCCCCCTCTCTCTTTTCTCTCCCCCTCTCTCTTTTCTCTCCCCTCTCTCTTTCTCTCTTTTCTCCCCCTCTCTCTTTTCTCTCCCCCTCTCTTTCTCTTTCTCTCTTTTCTCTCCCCTCTCTCTTTTCTCTCCCCCTCTCTCTTTCTCTCTTTTCTCCCCCTCTCTCTTTCTCTCCCCTCTCTCTTTCTCTCTTCTCTCCCTCTCTCTCTTCTCTCTCTTTTCTCCCCCTCTCTCTTTTCTCTCCCCCTCTCTCTTTCTCTCTTTCTCTTTCCCCCTCTCTCTTTTCTCTCCCCCATCTCTCTTTCTCTCTTTTCTCCCCCTCTCTCTTTTCTCTCCCCTCTCTCTTTCTCCCCTCTCTCTTTTCTCCCCCTTGCTCTCTTTTCTCCCCCTCTCTCTTTCTCTCTTTCTCTCGCCCCCCCCTCTCTCTTTTCTCTTCCCCTTGCTCTTTTCTCTCCCCCTTGCTCTCTTTCCCCCACCCTCTCTCTTTTCTCTCCCCCACTCTCTTTTCTCTCCCCCTTGCTCTCTTTCTCTCCCCTCTCTCTCATTTTCTTCCCCCTTGCTCTTTTTCTCCCCTCTCTTTTCGCCCCCCTTCTCTCATTCTCTTCCCCTTTCTCTCCCCCTTGCTCTCTTTTCTCTCCCCTTGCTCTCTTTTCCCCCTCTCTCTTTTCTCTCCCCCTCTCTCTTTTTCTCCCCCTCTCCTCTCTTTTCTCTCCCCCTCTCTCTTTCTTTCTCTCTTTCCCTCTCTCTTTTCTCTCCCCCTTGCTCTCTTTTCTCCCCCTCTCTCTTTCTCTCTCCCCTTCTCTCCTTTCTCCCCCCTCTCTCTTTTCTCTCCCCCTTCTCTCTCTTCTCTCCCCTCTCTCTTTTCTCCCCTCCCCCTTCTCTCCCCCTTTCTCTTTCTCTCCCCTCTCTCTCTTTTCTCTCCCCCTTGCTCTCTCTTCTCCCCCTCTCTCTTTTCTCTCCCCCCTTGCTCTCCCTCTTCTTTTCTCCCCCTCACTCTCTTTTCTCTCCCCCTCTCTCTCTTTCTCCCCCTCTCTCTTTTCTCTCCCCCTTGCTCTCTTTTCTCTCCCCTCTCTCTTTTCTCTCCCCTTCTCTCTTTTCTCCCCCATCTCTCTTTTCTCCCCCTTCTCTCTTTTCTCCCCCTCTCTCTTTTCTCTCCCCTTGCTCTCTTTTCTCCCCTCTCTCTTTTCTCTCCCCTTGCTCTCTTTTCTCCCCCATCTCTCTTTTCTCCCCCTTCTCTCTTTTCTCCCCCTCTCTCTCATTTCTCTTCCCCTTGCTCTTTTCTCTCCCCCTTGCTCTCTTTCCCCCACCCTCTCTCATTTCTCTTCCCCTCCCCCTTGCTCTCTTTTCCCCCTCTCTCCCCTTGCTCTCTTTTTCTCCCCCCTCTCTCTTCTCTCATTTCTCTTCCCCTTGCTCTCTTTTCTCCCCCTCTCCCTTTTCTCTCCCCCTCTCTCTTTTCTCTCCCCCTCTCTCTCTTCTCTCCCCCTCTCTCTTTTCTCTCCCCCTCTCTCTTTCTCTTTTCTCCCCCTCTCTCTTTTCTCTCCCCCTCTCTCTTTTCTCTCTTTTCTCTCCCCCTCTCTCTTTTCTCTCCCCCTCTCTCTTTCTCTCTTTTCTCCCCCTCTCTCTTTTCTCTCCCCCTCTCTCTTTCTCTCTTTTCTCCCCCTCTCTCTTTTCTCTCTTTTCTCCCCCTCTCTTTTCTCTCCCCCTCTCTCTTTCTCTCTTTTCTCCCCTCTCTCTTTTCTCCCCTCTCTCTTTTCTCTCCCCCTCTCTCTTTCTCTCCCCCTCTCTCTTTTCTCTCCCCCTCTCTCTTTCTCTCCCCTCTCCCCTCTCTCTTATCTCTCCCCCTCTCTCTTTTCTCTCCCCCTCTCTCTTTTCTCTCCCCCTTTTCTCTCCCCCCTCTCTCGTTTCTTTCCCCCTTGCTCTTTTCTCCCCCCTCTCTCTCATTTCTCTTCCCCTTGCTCTTTTCTCTCCCCCTTGCTCTATTTTCTCCCCCTCTCTCATTTCTCTTCCCCTTGCTCTTTTCTCTCCCCTTGCTCTCTTTTCTCCCCCTCTCTCTCATTTCTCTTCCCCTTGCTCTTTTCTCTCCCCTTGCTCTCTTTTCTCCCCCTCTCTCATTTCTCTTCCCCTTGCTCTTTTCTCTCCCCCTTGCTCTCTTTTCTCCCCCTCTCTCATTTCTCTTCCCCTTGCTCTTTTCTCTCCCCTTGCGCTCTTTTATCCCCCCCTCTCTTTTCTCTCTCTTCTCTCTCCCTCTCTCTCTTTTCTCTCCCTCTCTCTCTTTTCCCTCCCCCTCTCTCTCTTTTTTCTCCTCCCCTCTCCCTCTCTCTTTTCTCCCCCTCTCTCTTTTCTCCCCCTCACTCTCTTTTCTCTCCCTCTCTCTCTTTTCTCTCCCCCTCGCTCTCTTTTCTCCCCCTCTCTTTTCTCTCCCCCTCTCTCTTTTCTCTCCTGTCCTCTCTCTCTTTTCTCCCCCTCACTCTAATTTCTCTCCCCTCACTCTCTAAACCTCTCCCCCTCTCTCTTTTCTCTCCCCCTCACTATTTTTTTCTCCCCTCACTCTCTTTCTCTCCCCCTCTCTCTCTTCTCCCCCTCACTCTTTTTTCTCCCCCTCACTCTCTTTTCTCCCCCTCACTCTCTTTTTCTTCCCTCTCTCCTTTCTTCCCCCTCACTCTCTTTTCTCTCCCCCTCTCTCTCTCTCTCTCTCTCTCTCTCTCTCTCTCTCTATTTTCTCTGCCCTCACTCTCCTTTTTCCCCCTCACTCTCTTTTCTCTCCCCCACTCCCTCTCTCTCTCTCTCTCTTTTCTCTCCCCCTTACTCTCCTTTCTCTCCCCCTCTCTCTCTTTTCTCTCCCCCTCTCTCGCTTTTCTCTCCCCCTCTCTCTCTTTCTCTCCCTCTCTCTCTCTTTTCTCTCCGCCTCCCTCTCTTTTCTCTCACCCTCTCTCTCTTTTCTCCCCCTCTCTTTTCTTTCCCCTCTCTCTTTCTCTCCTTTCTCCCCCTCTCTCTCTTTTCTCTACCCCCCTCTCTTTGCTCTCACTCTCTCTTCTCTTTTTTTCATCTCCCTCTCTTTTTTTCACACTTGCAGAACGTGCTTTGCTTTGAAGGACTTGCGAAGCCAAAGGCATCTCGTTGCTCAATCAAACAGATTTAGTCAGTCAGACAAGCAGCGATCTGTCCCATTCAATAAAGTTACTTTTGTCACGTATGATCTTAGAGGGCTTCTTCCATACATAACACTGGGCTTGAACATGTCATATTTCTATCACACTGGCAGAGTTGTACCTTTATGCAGATTTGGTTGTGAAAATGTAATATTATTGCTTTCAATTATTGCTTAATTCATCTTAAATGATAATGTGGTGTTCCTTTAACTTGATGTGCTGTTACATGACATATTTATCCCTATGCACTTTTGCTTTGAAATATGACAAACCCCTAAAATGAAACCAAACCAACATGCTTTACTAAAACTCACTAATCAACCCCTCTCCTTGCATGTCTTTACCACCTCTTAAAAAAGGTCTGAAAACGGTATTTGAAAGCCTGGCGAACCGGTAATAAGGACATCTGTTTTCATATAGTCGTTGACACGTAGCACCAGAAATCTGATGTCGTCCTGTCCAAACTGATCCACGGCTGCCAGACAGCATCCCATCCTCTGATTGGTTCTGACAAGCCACTGACAGCTCTGGAGGTGAGGAGGACGCATGACAAAGGGCAAGCAGGGGATGTGTCCGTCTGTTCATCCCCCTGACACACACCCATAACGTACCACAACGCCGTCCGGAGTGACACAGCTAATCAGGCCAATCAGAGACCTAACATGGATGCTTCAACGTGAGTATGTGATAGAATAGGAAAAGGTTCAAGTGTCCGAAAAAATTACAATTTATTATTTAGCAGAGCAAAGGGAACTATCACTGCCTCATATTCAAAGTAATGTGTACCTTTTTATTGTAGCGTGAGTGGCTAAATGTAGCGTGTCTGGTGGATGATATAATATTGTAGAGAGGTTGTGGATTTAAAGGGGGATCGCCCACCTGCCATGATGGAAATCTGGGTCTTGTATCGCTGCGCAGACAGCTGAGCACTGCAGGAGCCAAAGAGCCTTCCTTGACATTGAGCATTAAGCAGATTCTTGGCAGCAATTCTATTTTATCACTTCTCCCTCTCTCAGACCCATACGGAATCATCCACTCGATATAATCACGATTCCTTCAACTTCTTGATGAAGAAAGACATGCTTGAATATGACATAATGGTGAAGACTGATGATTTATAACTAAAGTCCATTGGAGTATATCTGTGATATCCCTGTTGTCAACAACATGGATAGGCAGTTCTCAGGGCATAGTCCACAGACACTGTGTTGTTCTCATGTGGCCCAGTCGACAGTGTGACCTTGCATTAGTGCATATGCTCACAGCAGGGTCACCGGTTGGGGGCAGGATCTGTCAGCCTTTGTTTATGAAGCTCAAACAGCAAAGGACTGTAAGATAACATATTTGATGTAATTAGTGGTCAGTAATAACACACTATACAGGACAGAAGAAAGGATCTCTGGATCTAGGATAGATCCAAGAAAGGATCTCTTTTAGTAGGATATTTGTTTTAACGTGTTCTGATGTTTACATTTCCAACACATAACAGATACGAAACGATAGAACCACACCAGGATTTAGATATGGGTTAGATATGGGTTAGATATGATAGATATGGGTTAGATAAGGTAGATATGGGTTAGATATGATAGATATGGGTTAGATATGGGTTAGATATGATAGATATGGGTTAGATATGATAGATATGGGTTAGATATGATAGATAAGGGTTAGATATGATAGATATGGATTAGATATGGGTTAGATATGATAGATATGGGTTAGATAAGGGTTAGATATGATAGATATGGGTTAGATATGGGTTAGATATGATGGATATGGGTTAGATATGGTAGATATGGGTTAGATATGGGTTAGATTTGGTAGATATGGGTTAGATATGATAGATATGGGTTAGATATGATAGATATGGGTTAGATCTAATAGATATGGGTTAGATACGATAGATATGGGTTAGATATGATAGATATGGGTTAGATCTAATAGATATGGGTTAGATATGGGTTAGATATGATAGATATGGGGTAGATCTAATAGATATGGGTTAGATCTAATAGATATGGGTTAGATATGATAGATATGGGTTAGATCTAATAGATATGGGTTAGATATGGGTTAGATATGATAGATATGGGTTAGATATGATAGATATGGGTTAGATATGGTAGATATGGGTTAGATATGGGTTAGATATGATAGATATGGGTTAGATATGATAGATATGGGTTAGATCTAATAGATATGGGTTAGATATGGTAGATATGGGTTAGATATGGGTTAGATATGATAGATATGGGTTAGATATGGTAGATATGGGTTAGATCTAATAGATATGGGTTAGATACGATAGATATGGGTTAGATATGATAGATATGGGTTAGATCTAATAGATATGGGTTAGATATGGGTTAGATATGATAGATATGGGTTAGATCTAATAGATATGGGTTAGATATGATAGATATGGGGTAGATCTAATAGATATGGGTTAGATCTAATAGATATGGGTTAGATATGATAGATATGGGTTAGATCTAATAGATATGGGTTAGATATGGGTTAGATATGATAGATATGGGTTAGATATGATAGATATGGGTTAGATATGGTAGATATGGGTTAGATATGGGTTAGATATGATAGATATGGGTTAGATATGATAGATATGGGTTAGATCTAATAGATATGGGT
>NC_088401.1:19581424-19638924 GCF_034236695.1 Oncorhynchus nerka | reverse complement strand
AGGGAGAGGGGCTTAGACTGGCTGGCTGCTTTATGAGAAGGAGGGGAGAGGGGCTCAGACTGGCTGGCTGCTTTATGAGAAGGAGGGGAGAGGGGCTCAGACTGGCTGGCTGCTCTGTAAGAAGGAGGGGAGAGGGGCTCAGACTGGCTGGCTGCTTTATGAGAAGGAGGGGAGAGGGGATCAGACTGGCTGGCTGTTTTTTGAGAAGGAGGGGAGAGGGGATCAGGCTGCTGTCTGTTTTTTTAGAAGGAGGGGAGAGGGGATCAGGCTGCTGTCTGTTTTTTTAGAAGGAGGGGAGGGGGGATCAGACTGGCTGTCTGTTTTTTGAGAAGGAGGGGAGAGAGGATCAGGCTGCTGTCTGTTTTTTTAGAAGGAGGGGAGGGGGGATCAGAATGGCTGTCTGTTGTTTGAGAAGGAGGGGAGAGGGGATCAGAATGGCTGGCTGTTTTTTGAGAAGGAGGGGAAAGGGGCTCAGACTGGCTGGCTGCTCTATGAGAAGGAGGGAAGAGGGGCTCAGACTGGCTGGCTGCTCTATGAGAAGGAGGGGAGAGGGGCTCAGACTGGCTGGCTGTTATATGAGAAGGAAGGGAGAGGGGATCAGAATGGCTGGCTGTTTTTTGAGAAGGAGGGGAGAAGGGATCAGGCTGCTGTCCGTTTTTTTAGAAGGAGGGGAGGGGGGGGATCAGACTGGCTGTCTGTTTTTTGAGAAGGAGGGGAGAGGGGATCAGACTGACTGTCTGTTGTTTGAGAAGGAGGGGAGAGGGGATCAGACTGACTGTCTGTTGTTTGAGAAGGAGGGGAGAGGGGTTCAGACTGACTGTCTGTTGTTTGAGAAGGGGGGGAGAGGGGTTCAGCCTGGCTGTCTGTTGTTTGAGAAGGAGGGAGAGGGGTTCAGACTGCCTGGCTGCTTTATAAGAAGAAGGTGTTGCCTGGACTTTTATATCATATCCAGAGAGATTCCCTTCACTGTTACTGTACTAACCACTGTGCTTGGTCAGTGGAGTTTTCCCAAGGACTAATTCATATGTAGGGTTAGATAGAAGGATATGTTGAGAATATGGGTAGTTTTGTTCACAGGCTGATGTGAATAGGGATTGCAACGTGTGTGTGTAGGCCTATGTGTGTGTGAATGTGTGCAATGTGTTTGTGAGTGTATATGAGCATTCATCCCAACTCTGTGCGTTTGTGTGTTTGCATAAGTGTTTCTGCATGTTTTTGTGGGTGTGTGTATATATGTGTTCATATGCGTGTGTGTGTGTGTGTGTGTGTGTGTGTGTGTGTGTGTGTGTGTGTGTGTGTGTGTGTGTGTGTGTGTGTGTGTGTGTGTGTGTGTGTGTGTGTGTGTGTGTGTATGATAAGTTCAACTGACAGGATCCTGAGAGGCTGTTCGTCACTGCAGGGCCAATGCTAATGCATGGCTGGCTCTGTTACACCAGCTAGCTACAGCTGCATGCTGCAATCACGTGTGGCCCACAGTGCAGCTATGTCAGCCTCTGGCCCTGGGACAAACACACAGCTTCTGGTTGCCTGGAATTCTTCTAGCCCACAGCCTCTAATATTTGTCATAGCTGGATGCTGAATCTCATAGCAGTGTGTTGGGAGGGGGGGTGGGCATTGACTTACTTATCCAGACCTCTTAGGTAATACGGAATAAGGCCTACCTCACGATAACTGTCTATGTGGTTTTGAGTTTAAGTTTAGGTTTGGATTTCTTAATCTGATTTAAATTAAATTTGCAGTATTTTTTCCTCACATCTCAGTATGAATGAATGTGGAGGAGGGGAAAGGTTTTGAAAAGCATTAACTAATGTTGGTGACTGAAATAAATATTTTGAAAATGAAACTTCAATCGGTTTGACCATGGGTTTGTCTTCTGTTCATAATGTTTTGTCGTCTCTGCCAAGTTGTGTCTGTGTATGAAGAATACTGATGGTATTGTGACATGTTATTACCATGTCATCAAATCAAAATCAAATGTATTTATAAAGCATACTCACATCAGCTGATGTCTCAAAGTGCTGTACAGAAACCCAGCCTAAAACCCCAAACAGCAAGCAATGCAGGTGTAGAAGCACGGGGGCTAGGAAAAACTCCCTAGAAAGGCCAGAACCTAGGAAGAAACCTAGAGAGGAACCAGGCTATGAGGGGTGGCCAGTCCTCTTCTCACTGTGCCGAAAATGTCATGAGGATTCAATATCACGTAACCAGCTTGACATGTATCTGTGAAAACCACAACGTCTCTTGATGAATCAGAATCCTGCATGGTAATATTAGATAGCGGTAAATGTGTTGCCAGGGTGTTGCACCATGTGCCAAAAAGCGGATTCAAGGTGTTGCACTTAACATGACGTCAATTCAGGGAGCATTGTTGCATGAATGACAAACTGCATATTTTAAAAGTCACGATCACATGATGACAAATCAGCCCTTCACCAAATTCCATCACCAGGTATGAAGTGTATTGATACTTGTTTACTCATCATTATCCTCTACCATGACTTGATCATAAATCGAACTGATTGAGGTTGACAAGATGTTTCACTGTCATCATTTTTCCCTGTCACTCAGCAGCATTATTTACAACCAGGCTCTCTCTCCCCTCAAACCCCTTAAATCCCTCCAATATCCAGTCAGTCTGAGCTGTAAAAATGAACAGTTCCTTTTCTTCTCTTTGACACAATGCTGACAGGAGTCACTTTGATATACTTCAGGAGTATGACTTTTCCATCGCTTCTGTTTCCCCCCCAACCCGAGGCGCCATCTCTGCAGACATTGGGAGCTGTCATTCCACGACACCCCGTGACGTGGCTGACACTCAGCCGATATGACAAGGGCTGGACAGCAGGAGCAGTTGTGGACAGCCGGGCTATATTTATTCAGGTAAAGTGCCCAATCGTGTAAACGGATGATCTATAAATGTATCACCCGTGTGGATTATTTTTCCATATCCAAATCTGAAGACAAAACACAAAGAAAATGATGCATCAGTTTTTAGTCTCGGATAGAAAGTCTGAAATGGAAATGAGGTCATTTTGAGGTCATTCATTTTTTTTTTAATGTCAATTCCATATCCCCATCATCTTCTTCTATGACTACATGTATGTATATCATGTGATATAGCCAGTTGATAATGACTTATGTGGTGTATAAATCATTTATTACAGTCGGCACCAGACACCATTTATCACGCATTGACTCTGACCACCACTGTCTAGGGGGACAGCACAGTTTTGTTAAAAATATTGTCCAAAATGATCCAGATTTTTCACAGGAAGGAAGTTGAAACAGAACTCTTCCAGAGACTCCTATCATCTAAACATTTTGGACGATGAAAAAGAGACAAGCTGAACAAAAATACACAACCATAAAAATCTCACAGCTCTCACTAACCGACCACAAGCCACAGTAATGGCACCTGGCCAAATACTCCATACCACTGACTGACTCTCTCCTAAACCCAGCTTCTGTTAGCAGCCCTCTATACAGAATGTTCCAGGAGGGGTAGTGTGCGATGTGTGGAACATGGGTATTGTGTGTATTGTGCTAGCCCGTGGGGTGTGTGTTCACAGAGCGTAGTGGATTAGACACCTTGGTCTAGCCCGTGGGGTGTGTGTTCACAGAGCGTAGTGGATTAGACACCTTGGTCTAGCCCGTGGGGTGTGTGTTCACAGAGCGTAGTGGATTAGACACCTTGGTCTAGCCCGTGGGGTGTGTGTTCACAGAGCGTAGTGGATTAGACACCTTGGTCTAGCCCGTGGGGTGTGTGTTCACAGAGCGTAGTGGATTAGACACCTTGGTCTAGCCCGTGGGGTGTGTGTTCACAGAGCGTAGTGGATTAGACACCTTGGTCTAGCCCGTGGGGTGTGTGTTCACAGAGCGTAGTGGATTAGACACCTTGGTCTAGCCCGTGGGGTGTGTGTTCACAGAGCGTAGTGGATTAGACTTGGTCTAGCCCGTGGGGTGTGTGTTCACCGTAGTGGATTAGACACCTTGGTCTAGCCCGTGGGGTGTGTGTTCACAGAGCGTAGTGGATTAGACACCTTGGTCTAGCCCGTGGAGAGATGGTCACAGAGCGTAGTGGATTAGACACCTTGGTCTAGCCCGTGGGGTGTGTGTTCACAGAGCGTAGTGAATTAGACACCTTGGTCTAGCCCGTGGGGTGTGTGTTCACAGAGCGTAGTGGATTAGACACCTTGGTCTAGCCCGTGGGGTGTGTGTTCACAGAGCGTAGTGGATTAGACACCTTGGTCTAGCCCGTGGAGAGATGGTCACAGAGCGTAGTGGATTAGACACCTTGGTCTAGCCCGTGGAGAGATGGTCGCAGAGCGTAGTGGATTAGACACCTTGGTCTAGCCCGTGGGAGAGATGGTCACAGAGCGTAGTGGATTAGACACCTTGGTCTAGCCCGTGGAGAGATGGTCACAGAGCGTAGTGGATTAGACACCTTGGTCTAGCCCGTGGAGAGATGGTCACAGAGCGTAGTGGATTAGACACCTTGGTCTAGCCCGTGGAGAGATGGTCACAGAGCGTAGTGGATTAGACACCTTGGTCTAGCCCGTGGAGAGATGGTCACAGAGCGTAGTGGATTAGACACCTTGGTCTAGCCCGTGGAGAGATGGTCACAGAGCGTAGTGGATTAGACACCTTGGTCTAGCCCGTGGAGAGATGGTCACAGAGCGTAGTGAATTAGACACCTTGGTCTAGCCCGTGGAGAGATGGTCACAGAGCGTAGTGGATTAGACACCTTGGTCTAGCCCGTGGAGAGATGGTCACAGAGCGTAGTGGATTAGACACATTGGTCTAGCCCGTGGAGAGATGGTCACAGAGCGTAGTGGATTAGACACCTTGGTCTAGCCCGTGGAGAGATGGTCACAGAGCGTAGTGGATTAGACACCTTGGTCTAGCCCGTGGAGAGATGGTCACAGAGCGTAGTGAATTAGACACCTTGGTCTAGCCCGTGGAGAGATGGTCACAGAACGTAGTGGATTAGACACCTTGGACTAGCCCGTGGAGAGATGGTCACAGAGCGTAGTGGATTAGACACCTTGGTCTAGCCCGTGGGGTGTGTGTTCACAGAGCGTAGTGAATTAGACACATTGGTGTAGCCCGTGGAGAGATGGTCATAGAGCGTAGTGGATTAGACACCTTGGTCTAGCCCGTGGAGAGATGGTCACAGAGCGTAGTGGATTAGACACCTTGGTCTAGCCCGTGGAGAGATGGTCACAGAGCGTAGTGGATTAGACACCTTGGTCTAGCCCGTGGAGAGATGGTCACAGAGCGTAGTGGATTAGACACCTTGGTCTAGCCCGTGGAGAGATGGTCACAGGACGTAGTGGATTAGACACCTTGGTCTAGCCCGTGGAGAGATGGTCACAGAGCGTAGTTGATTAGACACCTTGGTCTAGCCCGTGGAGAGATGGTCACAGAGCGTAGTGGATTAGACACCTTGGTCTAGCCCGTGGGGTGTGTGTTCACAGAGCGTAGTGGATTAGACACCTTGGTCTAGCCTGTGGGGTGTGTGTTCACAGAGCTTAGTGAATTAGACACCTTGGTCTAGCCCGTGGAGAGATGGTCACAGAGCGTAGTGGATTAGACACCTTGGTCTAGCCTGTGGGGTGTGTGTTCACAGAGCGTAGTGAATTAGACACCTTGGTCTAGCCCGTGGAGAGATGGTCACAGAGCGTAGTGGATTAGACACCTTGGTCTAGCCCGTGGAGAGATGGTCACAGAGCGTAGTGGATTAGACACCTTGGTCTAGCCCGTGGAGAGATGGTCACAGAGCGTAGTGGATTAGACACCTTGGTCTAGCCCGTGGAGAGATGGTCACAGAGCGTAGTGGATTAGACACCTTGGTCTAGCCCGTGGAGAGATGGTCACAGAGCGTAGTGGATTAGACACCTTGGTCTAGCCCGTGGAGAGATGGTCACAGAGCGTAGTGGATTAGACACCTTGGTCTAGCCTGTGGAGAGATGGTCACAGAGCGTAGTGGATTAGACACCTTGGTGTAGCCCGTGGAGAGATGGTCACAGAGCGTAGTGGATTAGACACCTTGGTGTAGCCCGTGGAGAGATGGTCACAGAGCGTAGTGGATTAGACACCTTGGTCTAGCCCATGGAGAGATGGTCACAGAGCGTAGTGAATTAGACACCTTGGTCTAGCCCGTGGAGAGATGGTCACAGAGCGTAGTGGATTAGACACCTTGGTCTAGCCCGTGGAGAGATGGTCACAGGACGCTGTTCACACAATCTTCCCTCTACAGCTGATCTGACCTATGCCTATAGGCTCACAGAGACGGCGGACAGATTTAGATGTAGCTGTAGTTATTATGGTGTCAGTGACGCATTGTTTATTGTCCTGGCATGATGAATTTACAGAAGCACTCCAGGAGATAGTACTGAAGATCAATGGATCAATTCCTGTCTATTGGACAATATTTCCATTAATCAACATGATCATTACATCAGAATAATCTGTCATTTGATCATTATATCATCCTTCTGGACCTGTTGACAGTAACTAACTCCATAGATCATGTTGTAAGGGTTTGGTTTGACAGAGGTTCTGGGCTGTTGTCTACTTATCTTGTGTCAGAGCTCGGAGCTAGAGTGAGCTAGTGTCTGAGTGTGTGTGGTATGGATGTGGGCAGCTGCTCTGATGCATCTCAGATTGATGTGTCGGTGGCCCGACCGCTGGTGTTTGCTGTAGCCTGCATCCACAGCCCGGGAGCTGAGCCCTGAATGTAGTTCACAGCTCACAAGGCCTCTCATGTCACCACACACTCACCACTGTAGGGCCACACTCACTCACACACACACACACACACACACACACACACACACACACACACACACACACACACACACACACACACACACACACACACACACACACACACACACACACACACAAAAACACACCACTTCAGGGCCACACACACACCACTGCAGGGTCACACACACCACTGCAGGGTCACACACACACCACTATGGGGCCAGTGTTACCACACACACATGTCGCCACGCTCATCTGTCACCACGGAAACCGCCACAGGCTGCAGCCTTGGCACAAAGACATTCTCTGACTGAGGATGCTGGGAGCCAAGATGCACACAGTCAAAATGTTAAGGATTTGAGATGCCAGAACGGACAAGTGGGGGGAGTGTTGATTTGAGGAGAAATGCTGTTGAGGCGACAGAGACAGACAGTTAGTTAGATAGTGACGTATTGTAGTAGCATGACATTGGCATTCCATCTTCTTGGCTATCTATACACTGACTGAGTCAGGGAACGTTTAGAAATTGGAGAGATGAAAATAAGGACTATGTGAATAGGATTAAAGACCACACTCTTGGTTATGTACATCTCCACGCAGATCTTTGAATTGAAATAGTGTCCTTGCAGTCTAAAGCCTCTGATGAGAGTCCTCTCGTCTTCCAGTGTCTTTTACAGTGTTTACTTCATCAGGGTCTGGCTGGAAACCTCTGGCTCGTTGTTGTTGTTTCTGCTGCCGTTGTTGTTGTTGTGATACAGAGATGTTTACAGGGTGTGGTCAAGACGTCTTGTTTACTTCATCAGGGTCTGGCTGGAAACCTCTGGCTCTTTGTTGTTGTTTCTGCTGCCGTTGTTGTTGTTGTTGTGATACAGAGATGTTTACTGGGTGTGGTCAAGACGTCTTGTTTACTTCATCAGGGTCTGGCTGGAAACCTCTGGCTCTTTGTTGTTGTTTCTGCTGCCGTTGTTGTTGTTGTTGTTGTTGTGATACAGAGATGTTTACTGGGTGTGGTCAAGACGTCTTGTTTACTTCATCAGGGTCTGGCTGGAAACCTCTGGCTCTTTGTTGTTGTTTCTGCTGCCGTTGTTGTTGTTGTTGTTGTGATACAGAGATGTTTACTGGGTGTGGTCAAGACGTCTTGTTTACTTCATCAGGGTCTGGCTGGAAACCTCTGGCTCTTTGTTGTTGTTTCTGCTGCCGTTGTTGTTGTTGTGATACAGAGATGTTTACTGGGTGTGGTCAAGACGTCTTGTTTACTTCATCAGGGTCTGGCTGGAAACCTCTGGCTCGTTGTTGTTGTTTCTGCTGCCGTTGTTGTTGTTGTGATACAGAGATGGTTTGTTTACTGGGTGTGGTCAAGACGTCTTGTTTACTTCGGACCAGGAGCTGTAAGTAGGCATTATTATCATTATTTTGCATCTGCATTCGCTCAAGAAACAGCTGTTGAAGTTTGAGCGCGATGCAAAGTGGCAGGGCCTGGAGTTGTTCTTGTTCATTCGGCTAACTTTGCTTTGATGCGATGGCTTCTGGCAGCGTTTTGTGCTGAATTTAACATCTGTGACAACCATCAGCACCACTCCCTCGCTGTCCAGCTCTCTCTCTCTCTCTCTCTCATTCTCTCATTCTCTCTCTCTCTCTCTCTCTCTCTCTCTCTCTCTCTCTCTCTCTCATTCTCTCTCTCTCTCTCTCTCCCTCTCTCTCTCTCTCTTTCTCTCTTGCTCTGCCCTCTCTCTCTCATCTGCTTCTCTCTATCTGTCTCTCTTTTCTCTATTTCTCTCTCTCTCCTCTCATTCCTCCTCTCTATTTAAAATGTGAAGGGTAAGAGAGAAAGAGAAGTGGGAAACCTCAACTTCCCCCGTGCACCTTCTGTGTCTGATGCCACTGGATCACTGTGGGCTGCCAAGCCCTGTCTCCATCACTGTCCCAGTCAGCTGGTCCAAGGTCGTAGGGTCATCTAAACATCTGGCCTCTTTGCCTTGTCCTTAAAGGTCGCCACCTGGCATCTGTTTATAAGGCCCTGTCCCTATTTGATGATGACATCAATGGCAGCATGAGGGAAAATATCACTCCCATCTCACCTCGGCAGCGTGAACAGATGCCCGGCGACGTAAGCAACACTGTCAGTGTCTGCAAATGGTCTTGATATTAACGCCCTCATGTGTGATCTAGTTCTCTTTAATGAGGTGTTGTTGATGATGAAAGGTTTTAACTTATCGACAAGCCCTTTCACAATAACCTTGTTGGAGTCTGACTTTGTTCAGTTTGAAAAATAACTTCATTTATTTTCCTCTAAAAAACAACAAGCTAATTTGTCCCTGGCACCTGTCCCCTGTCGCTCTCAGTCTGCTGCTGTTCTGTTCCACAGTCAAGTTGGAGCAGCAGTCTGTGGCTATTCGGATGTCAGAGGCTCTTCGGGGTCAGAACAGGAATGATTAAACACAGGGTGGGTGACAGGGCGAGATGCCGCTGGGAGTAAACAGATGTTGCAATCATAAAGAAATACACAAGCTCTGAATGAAATATGAGGAGATGTACGCAGGGGAGAGCACAGGACCACTGACTCACTGTTCTTCTCCTTCTTCTATGCGAATCACAGCGACACATAAAGGGTTCCAATTCCTTTGATTGGTCATGGCTAGCGAATTGTCTCGCAGGCGAGAGCCAGGTGAAATATCAACCTTGTTGTGGTTCTATGTTAGAATGCCTGATGAGACCCAGCCCCTTCAAGAAAACTTCTTGCAACTAGACAGCTGTTCTGAACATACTGCAGATCCATTATTTAGATGCACTGGGGTCTCAGGACACTCCATGTCATGTCAAAGTGTTTTAAAGCATTTACACCACCCAGCTCAGCGATGAAATCTGTCAAAAATCAAATAACTTGACAGAATCTGCTCAGAACATGGATTTAGCAGAAGTGTTTTGTTTCTGAGTCATTTTTACATTGCTCCTTGCTTGTATGGAAGTGAAAGCCTGAGCCTGTTTGAATATTTGACACATGATGTCTGAAGGAACCATGGCTGTGCACCCTGAAAGAAGAAGAGCATCGAACTATACCCAGGGTTGTTCCTGGATCATGACAGGATTATTAGAAATAATAAATGCACCCACATTTTCATTCCAGAATATGCATATTTTATTCATATGTTTGCTTTATTATACATCAGAATGTCTACAGTATGGGACAAAGTGCATCAAAAAGTTATAGTTTCAAAGTGAATCCGCCTCTCCCAGAAAGTCTCTCTGTTTCAGATTTGACAAGTCAATATATAATCACACTCAGGCTTTAACGGGCCTTCCAATCCACTCCTCCTCTCCCTGGCCTGGCCCTTTGGTCCCTCCATGTGTCTCTGTATCTGTGAATACATTAGGACAGTACAGTATATATAGTGTACCAGTATTTACAATGGATGGCTTGTTGTCAGTCATCTAGGCCTGCCTCCATCCCCCATGGCAGCGCTAGTGTCAACAGCACCAGGAGGATCTGAGCGAAGGCCAGGGGGGTGATGTAAGTATTGACACACTCCCTGAAATCACATCCTCATCTCCTCTGCCAGGGCCCTACTTTAGGGACCGAGAAGGAGATTGTGAATTCTTGGCAGAGGGCTGAGAGACGCCATTAAAAAGGCAAATGTGATAATTTTTTTGTGAGAACGCGAGTCTTGGCAATTGTCAGTGAGGGGTCGGGCTAAAGGGATGTGACACGGAAATTACTCTTCCTCCCAACGCCTCATGTGACTCGTCTGGGAGATGGGGAGAATGACAGAAACACTCTCGTCTAATAGACTAACAATTTATCCAGTCCCCCCTTGTATGACACAGAGCCAGTCGGCCTGAGGAGGCTAAGAGCTCAGCCCAGAGATGTATTTATCCACTGACACTGTTTATAGTGGAGGAGACAAGATGGTAAATGATTTCTGAGTGTCTTTGTATTGATCCCAGTGGGGCCCCACAGCACTGAAGACCGCCAAACCAGAAAGAATCAAACAAATGGAAGTGATAACTGTTATTCCTTTGTTCTTGTGATTAACGTCACTTCAGCCCGGTCTAACCACCATCATCACTACCCTGTATCTGTGTGTGTGGGAATGTGAATGTCAGTGTGTACAGTGTTTTGCGTTCCGTTTCTTCCCAGCCTGTGTGAACCAGAGGACCCCCTGGGGAGTGACATTTCAGAGGCGAGACAAAGGAGAATGTCACACTTTAACCTGACCCCCTGACAAACATGGCTACACTACAACAGTTCTCTGTCTGGTTCTGGTTGAAATACCTCTGCTGACATTGAGAGACAGTCACCAGGCCAGACAAAAGGTTATGTCTTGAACCATCAGATGAGATAAAGTACTAAATGTTTTTGAAATATTTTGTAAAAAATATTCCTGGACTTATACAGAATCCATTTATCCCCAATAACAACTACCTGAAAACGGTTATATAAACTGTTAAAAAAAGGCTACCAGCGTATCAGCTGCTACCAGCCATTCAGTCACCTGCTCCCTAACCATTCTCATGAGTGTTGAACAGATCTCAATGCTCATGTTGTAAACCATCAGAGGTCAAGATGTTATAATGCCCCCTCTCCCGAGGTCACTTTGTGAGAAAACACCACCTGCATCTATGTTTTCCATTACCTCAACCACCTTGAGATAAATGGGTGTTTCCCCTCTGCCGTAAGGTTCTGTATCAACCTGCGTGTGTTGAGCATCTGACTGTTACTACTTACAGTGTTTAAGAGGAAGTAAAGCAGTCAGATGTGTTATATTCCTGTCAGGCTCTGGCCTGCGATAGGCTGTAGATATCCCTGGCTGTGCTCTCTGTCCTGTGTTTATGGGCGGTAACAGAGAGGGGACAGTGGTCTGTGACAGGTTAACTCTGCTGTGTAAATTCCTTGGGCCGTGTATGATGTAGCCTGTGATCCGGCCATCGTTGATTACATCTGAGCCAGTAAATATCCTATGATTAATATTGTTCTGCGTGTAGCCTCCTTGTGTCACCTTCACAGCTGGGAGGCAAAGGACCGCCTAGTTCACCACTTTATCTGCCTTCGCACCGGCTGAATGTTAGTGTGTGTGTGTGTGTGTGTGTGTGTGTGTGTGTGTGTGTGTGTGTGTGTGTGTGTGTGTGTGTGTGTGTGTGTGTGTGTGTGTTATGCACACAAATATATTTGGTCATATTTTTTATGTTTTATTTACTTTGTTATTTTATGGAGCCATCCCCTGTATGATTTTTTAGGCCTCCCAGGTATTTGCATAGAATGTAATGTATATGATTACCGCCACTAGGGGGAGCTGTGATGTCATCGGGGCGCGTTAGTGGGATCGTGAGGTCTTGGAGAACGCAGAACACTACTAACTTTTCTCTGTCTCATCATTCCACCCTGTTAATTCAGGTATGTCATGTGCAAAGGTACAATATCTATCACAAAATATTGAGATAACATGGTTAACTACATACAGTGCATTCAGAAAGTATGCAGACCGCTTGACTTTTTCCACATTTTGTTACGTTGCAGCTGTCACGACCACCGTATAAATAATTGGACCAAAGCGCAGCGTGAGTAGAGTTCCACATTTTAATGATAGTGAAACTTCCAAAACAATAAAGATATAAGCATCGTGAAATTCGTAGCGCACATAGGCAATCATACAAAACAATATCCCACATAGCAGGTGGGAAAAAGGACGTAGCACCCGCTCAGAACGCGGATCCGGCCATGGAGCCGGGCTGAACGCCGTGCCAGGACTGGGCACCGGCGCAGAGGAAGGATCCGGCCATGGAGCCGGGCTGAACGCCGTGCCCGGCCGGACTGGGCACCGGCGCAGAGGAAGGCTCCGGCCATGGAGCAGGACTGAATGCCATGCCTGGACTGAGTCACGCCCTGACCTGTTGCACCATAGAGAACCCCAAGAGCTCCTGTGTCCTGGGTCTCCTGTGTCCTGTGCCGGCTCCCCGCACTTGCCCTGAGGGGCGTGTCATCAGTCCGGTGCAACCTGTGCCGGCTCCCCGCACTCGTCCACCAGTGCGTGTGTACAGTCCGGAACCTCCAGCGACGGTTCACAGTCCGGAACCTCCAGCGACGGTTCACAGTCCGGAACCTCCAGCGACGGTTCACAGTCCGGAACCTCCAGCGACGGTTCACAGTCCGGAACCTCCAGCGACGGTTCACAGTCCGGAACCTCCAGCGACGGTTCACAGTCCGGAACCTCCAGCGACGGTTCACAGTCCGGAACCTCCAGCGACGGTTCACAGTCCGGAGCCTCCAGTGACGGTTCACAGTCCGGAGCTTCCAGTGACGGTTCACAGTCCAGAGCCTCCAGTGACGGTTCACAGTTCTGATCCGGAACCTCCAGCGGTTCCAGAACCTGACGGTTCACAGTCCGGAACCTCCAGCGACGGTTCACAGTCCGGAACCTCCAGCGACGGTTCACAGTCCGGAGCCTCCAGTGACGGTTCACAGTCCGGAGCTTCCAGTGACGGTTCACAGTCCAGAGCTTCCAGTGACGGTTCACAGTCCAGAGCTTCCAGTGACGGTTCACAGTCCAGAGCTTCCAGTGACGGTTCACAGTCCAGAGCCTCCAGTGACGGTTCACAGTCCAGAGCTTCCAGTGACGGTTCACAGTCCAGAGCTTCTAGCGACGGTTCACAGTCCAGAGCTTCCAGTGACGGACCACGGCCCGGAGCTTCCAGTGAGTCCACGGCCCGGAGTTTCGTGCACCGGTGCCATGGCCAGCCTTCCACTGCACCTTTGGCAGCGATTACAGCAGTGACGCTACTAACTTGGAGTATAACCTCCAGCGACGGTTCACAGTCCGGAACCTCACGGTTCCAGAACCTCCAGCGGCGGTTCCAGAACCTCCAGCGACGGTTCACAGTCGAGCCTCCAGTGACGGTTCCAGTCCCGGGCTTCCAGTGACGGTTCACAGTCCAGAGCTTCCAGTGACGGTTCACAGTCCAGAGCTTCCAGTGACGGTTCACAGTCCAGAGCTTCCAGTGACGGTTCACAGTCCAGAGCTTCCAGTGACGGTTCACAGTCCAGAGCTTCCAGCGACGGTTCACAGTCCAGAGCTTCCAGTGACGGACCACGGCCCGGAGCTTCCAGTGAGGGTCCACGGCCCGGAGTTTCGTGCGCCGGTGCCATGGCCGGAGCCTTCCACTGCACCTTTGGCAGCGATTACAGCATGGAGTCTTCTTGGGTATGACGCTACTAACTTGGCACACCTGTATTTGGGGAGTTTCTCCCATTCTTCTCTACCGAAGTCGATGCCTCTCCTTGTTCGGGCGGTGCTCGGCGGTCGACGTCACCGGTCTTCTAGCCATCATTGATATATTTTTCATCCATTGGTTTTGTCTTCTTACACACCTGATTCCAATCCCATTCATTAAGTGTTGTGTATTTAACCCTATGTTTCCCCTCATGTCGTTATCAGAGATTGTTTATTGTTATGTTCATGTTTTATGGATTGGTGTGCGACGGGTTCTTGTACCCACATTTATTTGATTATGGACTTTGGTTTTGGAGTTTATGTTTTAAGTGATTAAAATACTCCAATTATACCAAGTTTAATTCTCCTGCTCTTGACTTCCCTGCCACCTACATACACGACGTGACAGGTCCTGAGCGCTCTGGAGCAGGTTTTCATCAAGGATATCTCTGTGCTCCATTCATTCCCTCGATCCTGACTAGTCTCCCAGTCCCTTCCGCTGAATAACATCCCCACAGCATGATGCTGCCACCACCATGACGCTTGGCATTCAGGCCAAAGAGTTCAATCTTGGTTTCATCAGACCAGATAATCTTGTTTTTCATGGTCTGAGAGTCTTTTAGGTGCCTTTTGGCAAACTCCAAGTGGGCTGCCTTGTGGCTTTTACTGAGGAGTGGCTTCCGTCTGGCCACTCTACCATAAAGGCCTGATTGGTGGAGTGTTGCAGAGATGGTTGTCCTTCTGGAATGTTCTCCCATCTCCACAGAGGAGATGGGAAAACAAAACACCAGTCTCAATGTCAACAGTGATGAGGCGACTCCGGGATGCTGGCCTTCTAGGCAGATTTGCAACAGAACACAGACACTGGACAGAGGAACTTCTTCACTTTTTATGTTGAGACGTGTTTTGCGGTTACTATTTAATGAAATGCCATTTGAGGACTTGTGAGGCGTCTGTTTCTCAAACTAGACACTAATGTATTTGTCCTCTTGCTCAGTTGTGCACCGGGCCTCCCACTCCTCTTTCTATTCTGGTTAGAGACAGTTTGCGCTCTTCTGTGAAGGGAGTAGTACACAGTGTTGTACGAGATCTTCAGTTTCTTGACAATTTCTAGCATGGAATAGCCTTCATTTCTCAGAACAAGAATAGACTGATGAGTTTCAGAAGAAAGGTCTTTGTTTCTGGCCATTTTGAGCCTGTAATCAAACCCACAAATTCTGATGCTATAGATACTCAACTAGTCTGAAGAAGGCCAGATGTATTGCTTCTTTAATCAGAACAACAGTTTTCAGCTGTGCTAACATAATTGCAGGGTTTTCTTATGATAAATTAGCCTTTTAAAATGATAAACTTGGATTAGCTAACACAACGTGCCATTGGAACACAGGAGTGATGGTTGCTGATAATGGGTCTCTGTACACCTATGTAGATATTCCATAAAACATCAGGCGTTTCCATCTACAATAGTCATTTACAACATTAACAATGTCTACACAGTATTTCTGATCAATTTGATATTATTTTAATGGACAAAAAAAAGTCACCCCAAACTTTTGAACGGTAGTGTAGATATGCAATGTGACAATAGAATGTGTTGAAAGTGTTTCTATTTGTAAGAAAATAGCATTTATCAGTTCACTAGCTATATGCTAACTGAATTTATCTCTGCTAAGCGCTAGCAATCTCTAGGCTAATGGGTTTCAGCTATTGTTAGCTCACATGTTGATGGTTTAGAATGCAGTGTTTGTAGAATTGTTTAGCATAGGCCTCCAGTCATTTGTAGCTTCATCGGAATTGACACTGCTAGTACAGTGAGCTCTATATAATATAATGTAGCCCTACACAGTACTATTTGATGGTTTTACATGCCAAATAGCTTTTGTTGGTAGATGCTAAATACTACTGATTGAATAGCCTCAGGTTACATGCACTATTCATTTGTGTAACGGTTTTCGTCTGGAGAAGGAGAAGAGGACCAAGGTGCAGCGTGGTACGTGTTCATGGTAGATTTAATAAAGAAACTGAACACAAGAACAAAACGAAACAGTTCTGTCTGATGCAGACACACAAAGACAGAAAACAAACACCCACAACCAAAATGGGGAAAACAGGATACCTAAGTATGATTCTCAATCAGAGACAACGAACGACACCTGCCTCTGATTGAGAACCATACTAGGCCAAACACATAGAAATATAACATAGAAAAAAGAACATAGACTACCCACCCCAACTCACGCCCTGACTACAATGCAATTGTTATTGATTTTGACAACAAACAGAGAAACATTTTAACAAAAGATGAACAAAAGAAAACTATATTTGAATAAATCTCAGAGAATACCTGATGCTGAACACAACTAACTTTTCTCCATCTCTTAATTCCACCATATTAATTCAGGGCTGTTATCTGATGACCACTTCTCAGTCCGAGAAGTGTAACACATTTACATTTACATTTAAGTCATTTAGCAGACGCTCTTATCCAGAGCGACTTACAAATTGGTGCTTTCACCTTATGACATCCAGTGGAACAGCCACTTTACAATAGTGCATCTAAGTCTTTTAAGGGGGGGGTGAGAAGGATTACTTTATCCTATCCTAGGTATTCCTTAAAGAGGTGGGGTTTCAGGTGTCTCCGGAAGGTGGTGATTGACTCCGCTGTCCTGGCGTCGTGAGGGAGTTTGTTCCACCATTGGGGGGCCAGAGCAGCGAACAGTTTTGACTGGGCTGAGCGGGAACTGTACTTCCTCAGTGGTAGGGAGGCGAGCAGGCCAGAGGTGGATGAACGCAGTGCCCTTGTTTGGGTGTAGGGCCTGATCAGAGCCTGGAGGTACTGAGGTGCCGTTCCCCTCACAGCTCCGTAGGCAAGCACCATGGTCTTGTAGCGGATGCGAGCTTCAACTGGAAGCCAGTGGAGAGAGCGGAGGAGCGGGGTGACGTGAGAGAACTTGGGAAGGTTGAACACCAGACGGGCTGCGGCGTTCTGGATGAGTTGTAGGGGTTTAATGGCACAGGCAGGGAGCCCAGCCAACAGCGAGTTGCAGTAATCCAGATGGGAGATGACAAGTGCCTGGATTAGGACCTGCGCCGCTTCCTGTGTGAGGCAGGGTCGTACTCTGCAGATGTTGTAGAGCATGAACCTACAGGAACGGGCCACCGCCTTGATGTTAGTTGAGAACGACAGGGTGTTGTCCAGGATCACGCCAAGGTTCTTAGCGCTCTGGGAGGAGGACACGATGGAGTTGTCAACCGTGATGGCGAGATCATGGAACGGGCAGTCCTTCCCCGGGAGGAAGAGCAGCTCCGTCTTGCCGAGGTTCAGCTTGAGGTGGTGATCCGTCATCCACACTGATATGTCTGCCAGACATGCAGAGATGCGATTCGCCACCTGGTCATCAGAGGGGGGAAAGGAGAAGATTAATTGTGTGTCGTCTGCATAGCAATGATAGGAGAGACCATGTGAGGTTATGACAGAGCCAAGTGACTTGGTGTATAGCGAGAATAGGAGAGGGCCTAGAACAGAGCCCTGGGGGACACCAGTGGTGAGAGCGCGTGGTGAGGAGACAGATTCTCGCCACGCCACCTGGTAGGAGCGACCTGTCAGGTAGGACGCAATCCAAGCATGGGCCGCGCCGGAGATGCCCAACTCGGAGAGGGTGGAGAGGAGGATCTGATGGTTCACAGTATCGAAGGCAGCCGATAGGTCTAGAAGGATGAGAGCAGAGGAGAGAGAGTTAGCTTTAGCAGTGCGGAGTGCCTCCGTGATACAGAGAAGAGCAGTCTCAGTTGAATGACTAGTCTTGAAACCTGACTGATTTGGATCAAGAAGGTCATTCTGAGAGAGATAGCGGGAGAGCTGGCCAAGGACGGCACGTTCAAGAGTTTTGGAGAGAAAGAAAGAAGGCATACTGGTCTGTAGTTTTTGACATCGGAGGGATCGAGTGTAGGTTTTTCAGAAGGGTGCAACTCTCGCTCTCTTGAAGACGGGAGGGACGTAGCCAGCGGTCAGGGATGAGTTGATGAGCGAGGTGAGGTAAGGGAGAAGGTCACCGGAAATGGTCTGGAGAAGAGAGGAGGGGATAGGGTCAAGCGGGCAGGTTGTTGGGCGGCCGGCCGTCACAAGACGCGAGATGTCATCTGGAGAGAGAGGGGAGAAAGAGGTCAGAGCACAGGGTAGGGCAGTGTGAGCAGAACCAGCGGTGTCGTTTGACTTAGCAAACGAGGATCGGATGTCGTCGACCTTCTTTTCAAAATGGTTGACGAAGTCATCTGCAGAGAGGGAGGAGGGGGGAGGGGGAGGAGGATTCAGGAGGGAGGAGAAGGTGGCAAAGAGCTTCCTAGGGTTAGAGGCAGATGCTTGGAATTTAGAGTGGTAGAAAGTGGCTTTAGCAGCAGAGACAGAGGAGGAAAATGTAGAGAGGAGGGAGTGAAAGGATGCCAGGTCCGCAGGGAGGCGAGTTTTCCTCCATTTCCGCTCGGCTGCCCGGAGCCCTGTTCTGTGAGCTCGCAATGAGTCGTCGAGCCACGGAGCGGGAGGGGAGGACCGAGCCGGCCTGGAGGATAGGGGACATAGAGAGTCAAAGGATGCAGAAAGGGAGGAGAGGAGGGTTGAGGAGGCAGAATCAGGAGATAGGTTGGAGAAGGTTTGAGCAGAGGGAAGAGATGATAGGATGGAAGAGGAGAGAGTAGCGGGGAGAGAGAGCGAAGGTTGGGACGGCGCGATACCATCCGAGTAGGGGCAGTGTGGGAAGTGTTGGATGAGAGCGAGAGGGAAAAGGATACAAGGTAGTGGTCGGAGACTTGGAGGGGAGTTGCAATGAGGTTAGTGGAAGAACAGCATCTAGTAAAGATGAGGTCGAGCGTATTGCCTGCCTTGTGAGTAGGGGGAAGGTGAGAGGGTGAGGTCAAGAGGAGAGGAGTGGAAAGAAGGAGGCAGAGAGGAATGAGTCAAAGGTAGACGTGGGGAGGTTAAAGTCGCCCAGAACTGTGAGAGGTGAGCCGTCCTCAGGAAAGGAGCTTATCAAGGCATCAAGCTCATTGATGAACTCTCCGAGGAACCTGGAGGGCGATAAATGATAAGGATGTTAAGCTTGAAAGGGCTGGTAACTGTGACAGCATGGAATTCAAAGGAGGCGATAGACAGATGGGTAAGGGGAGAAAGAGAGAATGACCACTTGGGAGAGATGAGGATCCCGGTGCCACCACCCCGCTGACCAGAAGCTCTCGGGGTGTGCGAGAACACGTGGGCGGACGAAGAGAGAGCAGTAGGAGTAGCGGTGTTGTCTGTGGTGATCCATGTTTCCGTCAGTGCCAAGAAGTCGAGGGACTGGAGGAGGCATAGGCTGAGATGAACTCTGCCTTGTTGCCGCAGATCGGCAGTTCCAGAGGCTACCGGAGACCTGGAACTCCACGTGGGTCGTGCGCGCTGGGACCACCAGATTAGGGTGGCGCGGCCACGCGGTGTGGAGCGTTTGTATGGTCTGTGCAGAGAGGAGAGAACAGGGATAGACAGACACATAGTTGACAGGCTAGAGAAGAGGCTACGCTAATGCAAAGGAGATTGGAATGACAAGTGGACTACACGTCTCGAATGTTCAGAAAGTTAAGCTTACATAGCAAGAATCTAATTGACTAAAATGATTAAAATGATACAGTACTGCTGAGGTAGGCTAGCTGGCAGTGGCTGCGTTGTTGACTTTGTAGGCTAGCTGGCAGTGGCTGCGTTGTTGACACTGCACTAATCAAGTCGTTCCGTTGAGTGTAAAGTTTCTACAATGCTGCTATTCGGGGGCTAGCTGGCTAGCTAGCAGTGTTGATTACGTTACGTTGCGTTAAAGAACGACAATAGCTGGCTAGCTAACCTAGAAAATCGCTCTAGACTACACAATTATCTTTGAAACAAAGACGGCTATGTAGCTAGCTATGTAGCTAGCTACGATCAAACAAATCACACCGTTGGGACTGTAATGAAATGAAATGAAAATGTGATACTACCTGTGGAGCGAAGCGGAATGCGACCGGAATGCGAAAGTTCTATTCAGTAGACGTTGGCTAGCTGTTGGCTAGCTAGGAGTGACTCCTACGTTAAGGACGACAAATAGCTGGCTAGCTAACCTCGGTAAATTAAGATAATCACTCTAAGACTACACACTCTAAACTACACAATTATCTTGGATACGAAGACAGCAAAGACAACTATGTAGCTAGCTAACACTACACTAATCAAGTCGTTCAGTTGAGTGTGATAGTTACTACAGTGCTACGGTAGACGGTGAACGTTTGCTAGCTGGCTAGCTGCTGGGCAGATAGGAGGACGACGAAATACGATAATTACGCAATTATCTTTGATACAAAGACGGCTATGTAGCTAGCTAAGAAGAAATTGCTAAGATTAGACAAATCAAACCGTTGTACTATAATGAAATGTAATGAAAAGTTATACAACCTGCAGACCGAAGCAGACCGAAGCGCGGATGCGACCGCTCGCTCCAACCCACAATCCAGGAGTCAATCCACCAATCAAAGTGAAGAGTGGGACACAGATTAGTAGTGGATCCCTCAGTTGTCACAGTTGGGCCTTGTGTTCAACATAGCTCAGTATTTGAGTGTAACACATGAGTGTGTGCCTGCCTGCCTGTGTGCGTAATGCTCTTTATCCATACCTTGAGAGGGTGTAGAAAGTAACCTTTAAACGGTGATGCCCATTGACATAAGGGGTGGTATTAATGCTATTTGGGATAAGTAATGCTTTGCAACGTTTTTACGTGCTGCAAAATCAGCTTTCCATTCACAGGAGAAGGAAGACCTTTCAAGAACATTGCATTAGTGGCACATTACATGGCTGAAATGTTTAACAACACTAGAAAACCATAATGGCTAATTAGACTAATGAACAGACTGAACTAATTACAGTAGCCAGAGTGTATCCATGTAACGCCAGGGAGGAAATGATGTGTGTTTAAATAGAGCTTGTCCAACTGCAACAGAATCATGTGTAATTAACAACCCTGCCTCTGCAGCCACCAGAACACTGTCTCCAAGTGGTATCTCTGAATGGGGCTTCTCCCTGTGTAAAAACTCCTGTCTCCTTTTGACATCTCTCCAGCCAGCTACATCCGTCTATCATCTCACAAGCACTGTCACTTCAGTCCGCCTTTGTTTCGCAATTACTCACTTCCAAAACCAGTTCATTTGGAAAACACACTCGGCTGCACGTGGATTGTCAACACAGGACTCGTAGCCAGAAAGTGATCTCACTGATTGCCGTCCCCCATTCTCCATGACGACCGCGTGATTGTCATTGGAAGATGGTGTTCGGGACATCCATGTCATCTTAATAAAGACACTAAAGCGCACGACGGCCCTCCACCATAGATCAGAGTCCTGACCTGTCTGGGAATGTAGACCTCTAATTGGTTCTGTGTGGTGGTGCAGCAGAATCCCCCGTCCACACGTCATATCAGCCCGACTGTCCCGCGCGTCACTGTCAATAGGCCTGAGAAATCTCCCTAACAAGCTCCCGATTACATAAATCTACCCTGTCTACACTGCACAGGAGCATGCGCTCTGAGGAGCTCTCGAGGAGACGTTGTATTTGATTACATTGGATGGAGGGAGAGAAGAAGAGCTCTAAAGGCCGGTCATGAAGAGAGGGAGGGAAGGGGTGACGTTTCTGAGCTGTGTGTAAGGGGGCGTGAGTGGCTTTGACAGACCCAGTGAATTATGCACCCCTCTACCTTTTTCATTACAAGGAGCAGGGACCCAAAATGCAAATGTGGACGTCTCTCTCCAGGAAGGTCATTAGAAATGTGACACATCCAACAACTGCCTCAAAACACCTGACAAGATAGTCCAGCGCCACCATGTTAATGTTCTGGTTTTTTTTCATATTCAAATTTCACTTTACTGTAGGCTTTGTCATTGCCTGTCATCATTTTGAATCTTGATGTCTGACATTTTGGACTTCAATACTTCAATGGGTGTCAATATAGATACTTCTACGTCAGGCTGTTGTTGCTTTGTGTTCTGCGTCTCACGTCTCCATCAGGTCGTTTCTCTAATGACCTCAGCGTTCTGCGTCTCACGTCTCTATCATGTCGTTTCTCTAATGACCCCAGCGTTCGCTCTGATCACTCTCATCATGGCCAATGTTGAATATACCTGGAGATGTCCGCTACCAGACAGGCTTGGACCAGACCATCCACTGTGTATTGGCAGTCAGTCTGAGAAGGAGATGACAGGTGAACTGAATCTGCCGTCATGGCCTTCTTACAGGGTGATAAATTGGCTTAATGGGGGCCATGGGGGGGGGGGGTAAATGACAAAGTTTTATGGCCTATGACCGTAGTTTTATCCGCATTGTAATTTCAGCCATCTTTTTCTGCATCATAAGGTCGGTCGGATGGTTGGTCTTAGGCTCGGTTAAACAAATATCTCACTGTCGGTACCTGGCACATGTGTCATATGACAACCAAGGAGCTGATAGACACACATGCTCACCGAGGCTCAATGGACCATTGTTGGGGTTAAAAAGCCAGTTTGAATGTGAGTTTATCCATTATATAGCCCGGAGAGCACAGTTGACAGAATTATTTTCATGTGGGCATGGAAACATTTCATTTATATTACTGAATTTAGGAAGTTAAACCAACCACAGATTTAATCTCCTTCAATGAAAATGAATAGACAATAATGATGTTAATTCCCACACTGATCATGTCATCGTCTGGCTGTCTCTACATTAATGTTCAACAGCAGTCTAATCATCAACACCAGTAATCCATTAGAAGGCATTCATTCTCCTTGACTATTTACTAGAGTTTGTTTCCAACCCAACTCATTACTTGTGATAGATTAGTTGATTCTAATGAGGTGCTGTTTATCATTGATTCTAATGATAAACACGCCTCATCAGTAAGTGAATGGGACGTACCTGTCAGGGAGACTCAATCTCTAATAACTATCATCAGATGAATAAATAACAACCACCTCTTTAATGGTGCTTCACTTCTTTACCTTCTGGTTTCTATTATTACTCTCCCTCTGTCTCTCTCTCTCCCTCCATGTCTCTCTCTCTCCCTCCATGTCTCTATCTCTCCCTCCATGTCTCTCTCTCTCCCTCCATGTCTCTCTCTCCCTCCATGTCTCTCTCTCTCCCTCCATGTCTCTCTCTCTCCCTCCATGTCTCTCTCTCTCCCTCCATGTCTCTCTCTCTCCCTCTGTCTCTCTCTCTCCCTCCATGTCTCTCTCTCTCCCTCCATGTCTCTCTCTCTCCCTCCATGTCTCTCTCTCTCCCTCCATGTCTCTCTCTCCCTCCATGTCTCTCTCTCTCTCCCTCTGTCTCTCTCTCTCTCCCTCTGTCTCTCTCTCTCCCTCCATGTCTCTCTCTCTCCCTCTGTCTCTCTCTCTCTCCCTCCATGTCTCTCTCTCTCTCCCTCCATGTCTCTCTCTCTCTCTCCCTCCATGTCTCTCTCTCTCCCTCCATGTCTCTCTCTCTCCCTCCATGTCTCTCTCTCTCCCTCCATGTCTCTCTCTCTCTCTCTCCCTCTGTCTCTCTCTCTCTCCCTCCATGTCTCTCTCTCTCTCCCTCCATGTCTCTCTCTCTCCCTCCATGTCTCTCTCTCTCCCTCCACGTCTCTCTCTCTCTCTCCCTCCATGTCTCTCTCTCTCCCTCCATGTCTCTCTCTCTCTCCCTCTGTCTCTCTCTCTCCCTCCATGTCTCACTCTCTCTCCCTCCATGTCTCTCTCTCTCCCTCTGTCTCTCTCCCTCCATGTCTCTCTCTCCCTCCATCTCTCTATCTCTCTCCCTCGGTCTCTCTCTCTCCCTCCATGTCTCTCTCTCTCCCTCTGTCTCTCTCTCTCCCTCCACATCTCTCTCTCTCCCTCCATGTCTCTCTCTCCCTCTGTCTCTCTCTCTCCCTCCATGTCTCTCCCTCTCTCCCTCCATGTCTCTCTCCCTCCCTCCATGTCTCTCTCTCCCTCCATGTCTCTCTCTCCCTCCATATCTCTCTCTCTCCCTCCATGTCTCTCTCTCTCTCCCTCCATGTCTCTCTCTCCCTCCATGTCTCTCTCTCTCTCCCTCCATGTCTCTCTCTCTCTCCCTCTGTCTCTCTTTTTCCCTCCATGTCTCTCTTTCACTCCCTCTTTCTTTCTTTCTCTCTCTGTCTCCCTCTCTCTCTCTCTCTCTCTCTCTCTCTCTCTCCCTCTCTCTCTCCCTCCCTCTCTCTCTCTACCTCTCTCTCTCTCTCTCTCTCTCTCTCATTCCATTTGCAACAGATTGATTCTTCCTTTTAAATGTCCTATATTATCAATTATCACTTGTTCAGGGTCTGGTAGTACTGGAGTACTGGCTCTTTTAACCTGTAGGGGCTAATATGCCACTTATTCTGCATTGTCGCACCAGCTACTCTTCAGAATCTCTCAAACTGCTTCTATAGTAATCTTCCTTTAGTTGGTTTTTCTCCATAAAGACAAACGACAGAATCATGACATTAGAACTAAAGAGTTCTTTAAACACAATACCTTCTCCCAGACTCCCTCCACTTTAACCACAGTACCCTCTTTCAGACTCCCTCCACTTTAACCACAGTACCCTCTCCCAGACTCCCTCCCCAGTGACCAGAGTTCTTATGTTCCTTCAGACTCTCTCTACAGTGACCAGAGTTCTTATGTTCCTCCAGACTCTCTCCACAGTGATCAGAGTTCTTATGTTCCTCCAGACTCTCTCCACAGTGACCAGAGTTCTTATGTTCCTCCAGACTCTCTCCACAGTGACCAGAGTTCGTATGTTCCTCCAGACTCTCTCCACAGTGATCAGAGTTCTTATGTTCCTCCAGACTCTCTCCACAGTGATCAGAGTTCTTATGTTCCTCCAGACTCTCTCCACAGTGATCAGAGTTCTTATGTTCCTCCAGACTCTCTCCACAGTGACCAGAGTTCTTATGTTCCTCCAGACTCTCTCCACAGTGATCAGAGTTCTTATGTTCCTCCAGACTCTCTCCACAGTGATCAGAGTTCTTATGTTCCTCCAGTCCAGAGAACAGCATCAGGAAGAGGTTGATTCATGACATCACGTCTGGGAGGGAATCACAAACCACCTCAGGTCACTCTACACACAGTTAGGCTAAGAGATGGAGGAATTAACATGAGGGGGAGGAAGAGAGAGAGAGCACTGATCATCCATTAAAAGATACTGCCCCCGTTACTCATGGAAGCGCTTATCGTAACACAAGACAAGGGGCAGTGTGACCTTCAGACATTAAACAGTCCTGTTAATTGACTAATAATAAAATGTTTTTATTGTGCAAAAAAAAAACTTTAGGATAATTGAATTCTCCTTTTTGCTGAGGTTGTAAAACATGACTGTTAATGGTACTAATGAGAACTACTAGAAGACAAGGGCACTCCGGAGTATCTCCACTAACCCCCTCCATCCCGCCATCCTTCTCACCATCCCTCTCTCCATTCCTCCTCCCCCACTTTCCTCCCTTCAAACTTTACATTTAAACCACTCTCATTAGTGGTGAAATTACAGCGCTGAAGCCGATTGGTCCTCATTAGCATCCACTGATCCTTGGCAGGGCCCGTGTCCTAACATCTGTTAATTAGCTCTCTGGAAATCTAATCAATGTAATAACTCGGATTAATCTCCTCTTTTGCACTTATTTTGTCTCTCTCTTTCATTCCTGACCTGGAAGTACATGAGCACTCACCAATATACTCTCCTGGTCTGTGTTGGGTTGTGATATGAAGTGAAGGGTTAGCCTTGGTGCATGGCAGCCATTTTGTGCTCAGAATGGCACATAACCTTATCGGGTGTCACTTTGGCTGCTTGTCACATGGATGGTGGTGGTGGCGACTGGCGAGCCACACTGCAGGCCTCATTAGAACACATTTAGTCCAACTGCCCATGAGGCATGTCGGGATCCAGATCTTCAGGGTTATATAGTGTCCAACATCAGAAATAATGCTGTAAGATACAGTGCATAGCCACTTGAATATCTTCCATTACATTGTGTCCCTCAGTTGAGCACCTAGAACCACGGGTCTTCATGTCGGTGTTGCCATGGTGTTACCGACAAAGACAGTGTGTGACTGGCCGCACACTTGCTCTACCCAGGGATCTCTGGCACGCCTCTCAGTGTGTGATGATGAATGATTTACACACAAACACACACACACACAAATACTCACTCAGTCGGTCCCCACCCCCATACACACAGGCAGAGCGTCTTCCCCTGTGTTGGTGGTTGAATATTCAGACCCAGGCGTGTGAGACAGGGGGAATAAGGTTGTGTTTATTAGCTGCTCCCTTTGTGTGTTCTAAATTGCCTTGTTTGCTCGGCACAAGCACACAAACAGATGCTGTTTCCTCTGCTCTGGGTAATTCACTCTGTCTCTGGGTAACTACTGGAGGACCTCACACGCCACACACACTCATGTCACATCTCTCACGAACACGAACACACACACGCACATGCACACACTTATGCGCCACCATATAGGAAACCTCTCAGCTCTTTACCCCATCAGAGACACAATTTCACTCTTATTAAGAAAATCTGCATTTAGGAGGGCAGCAATGCTATCAGTCTAAATTAATCTGCTTTGACTGAACCCTAATGTGACCGCAGTCATCCAGTAATTATTGTCTGGATGGCGCCTCAGCACCAGCCTGAACCTCCACACCCTCATACCCCCACCCCCTCTCTTCCATCTCCTCTCCCCCAGACAGGGGCTGGTCTCGGTGGATGAACCCCCTCAGATGGGCTGGTTATGGTGGGTGAGGGCAGGCATGTCATTTAGCGCTCCATCAGTGAGCCGCTGCTTCTCCTGCCTGCATTACTGTGATTAACGTCCGCATTGCGGGCCACTGTCACACACACATACAGGCATAAGCACACATGCACACAAACACACACACACACAATTGTCATCTGAGATAGGGTCTCATCAAACAGTAGAGGACCAATGGGAATGGGTTGTCCCATAGTGCTTCTTCCTGGTTATCTTTTGATTCCCCCTCTTTCTTCTTTTCTTCCTCTCCAACAAAGACGATTTGAACAAAGATGTTCAACTAAACCAAGATAGACCACTGCCTGTCGTTTCCAATGGGAACAAATGAGTCATAGTGGACAGAACAAGCAAGGAGGTAGGCAGAGCCAAGCACGCGCTAGCAATATCCTATTGGCGCATTTTAGCATGCATCTGCATATTTCCATCTCGTTCCATCTTCTCCCACTGCCTGCCAGCCAACCGGATGCTTCATATTTATAGATCCAGTGAAATATCTGTCTCATTGTTCTATCTGTGATTTGACTGTGTGATTATAGTAACGAAGGCAGTCCAGTAGAATATGTAAAGTCTTACTGTCCGTCACATTAATAACAGCAGAAGGCGGGCTGACCACAGTCTTTTCTCCTCAACTTGACACAGCGAGGTTCAGCAGGCCAACAGACACACTGTTACTGCTACTGCTCTGTCACTTTTAGAGAGCTCACCCTGTTACACCACAGTACAGTCCATATGGTAGGACAGAACACATAGCTTCAGGACACAAAGCACAACCAGCCGAGACATCAGCCGAGGACTGAAAAGATCAGCCAAGACATCAGCCGAGGACTGAAAAGATCAGCCAAGACATCAGCCGAGGACTGAAAAGATCAGCCAAGACATCAGAGAAGCAGTAGAGAATGTCTGTCTGTCTGTCTGTCTGTCTGTCTGTCTGTCTGTCTGTCTGTCTGTCTGTCTGTCTGTCTGTCTGTCTGTCTGTCTGTCTGTCTGTCTGTCTGTCTGTCTGTCTGTGTGTGTTTGACTCCATTGTAATTACGTTCCTAAACCCGGGGCCTCATCTCATGGCCCTGGTGTGTCTGCAGGTGGAAGAGAGTCAGTTTTGATTACAAAGTAAACGCTTCGGCGTCGGACAGGCCGCTACACGCTGATATGCATTCTATCAGGCTGATTTATGCAAATTATGCACATTATTCCCGCAGGAATCTCTTCTGAAACTGCCAGGATAAATTGCCGGAAATTAGCCATAAAATGGGTTGTGCAGGGAGTGTGAGCAGTGTTAGGTGAAGTCTGTGGAGAAGCCAAGGACACAGGGCAGCTCTCGTTATGCTTGGCCTGGCCCTGGATTCACATCCACCATGCACGCCATTCTCGCCTTTTAGGAACCTCACACACACAAACACACACACAGACAGACAGAACATTCATATTACATCTAGTAATGGACATTAAACACACAGTGTATTACAGTGAACAGAACACCTGGGTTTGTTCTGATGTTTTGATATTGGTCCCAAAAGGCTTCTCTGGCTTTGTTCAAAGATTACTCCTGTTCTGTCTCCTTTGCTTGTGTTTTTCCTGAAGGCAAATCCATTTTTAAGAGGTTCTAATATTACATATTAGACTGAAAGTTTAGCTGTCGGCATTTGAAAAAGCTTGAAATCTATTTAGGTTTTGTTAGCTGTTGTTATCTGTCTGTTAGTAAAACTGAAAATGTATAAATCAAATATTTAAATCAAATACAAACCTATCTAGTTTTTCCCCCCCCCATGGATTTGAAAACAATTCCTTTATTTTGATGTTTTGATGTTTTATATTTACAATAACAAAGACAACCTCTGCCATGCTTTTTACCTATAATCCTAATCTTTAGATCAGATTGTAATACAAAATAGACAATAAAATCAGGTAAAGGTTCAAATGTTTGGGCAAATATGCGAACATGTGAAAAGGATCAGATGGATGTGTAAATATTCCCCATTAAAACGACCCGAAGCAGGAGTCTCCTAAAGGCTGTCATTTTGTCATAGATTGTTCTGCCCCTTAGTCTGGCCTCTCCATTGGTCTCTTCCCTCTATGGTCACATGATGAGCAGTAGCAGTGTGTGATCATGATGATGATGATGAGCGCGTGGTGAGTGACTTGCATGGTAATTGTGTCATCTTCATGTCTTTAGTGTAATGTGGAAGCCCTGGTTAATGAATATCACCGAGAGGAGATTAATCCCGCCCGGCCACAGCTCTGAGAAACCCAGGGAAGGTCACCACACGCATACTGATGAGGTAGCTAAGTTATTACACACATACATATATTTTTGCATATTTCTGGATCCAAAGTTATTATTATGCTTACACAATTCATTGTGAAATAGGCTGTTTTTTTTGACCGTTTTATCATTCAAGATACAATTGTTTACAACAATTTGTGATAAACCCTCAAAGCTTTTCCTAGAGTACTGGTTATGTGATCTAGTTCCCTAGCTTCACAGGGACAGTCTATGAGCAAGGACATTTAATCCAATATGTTTCTGAAATCTCAAAACAAAAAAAGATGACATGTTTCTCCTTTAATCAGGACCATCAACCTTGTTCTTATGGCTTTGTCCTCCTGTCCTCACGTTGAATTGGTTCAGTGGAGTAAACAACTGAACAACCAAACAACTTCTGCCAATCCCAACTCTAACAGCACCACAAATTACTGCTGTGTCTGCCGGATGGTGCCTTGTAATCCCAGGGGAATAAAAGGACATCAGATTACAGCACAAAGGAAAGCGCCACCGTTGAACTGAGATTGGGAGATTACGCTGAATAGGGCTTAATCTGATTAACATGGAGGGGAGGGAGAAGGTTTCTGTATGTTACTGTATAATTACATATTTCAGATGAGAGGATATTCACACTACTAGGTCACGTATAGGACACAGTCATCCAGTCAGCCAGTCAGCCAGTCAGTCAGCCAGTCAACCAGTCAGTTAGTCAGTCAGTCATTCAGTTATCCAGTCAGCCAGCCACTTAGTCAGCCAGCCAGCCAGCCAGCCAGTCAGTCAGTCAGTCAGTCAACCAGTCAGTCATTCAGTTATCCAGTCAGCCAGCCACTTAGTCAGTCAGCCAGCCAGCCAGCCAGCCAGCCAGCCAGTCAGTCAGTCAGTCAGTCAGTCAGTCAGTCAACCAGTCAGGGACAAACATAGGGCCATATGTTCAGCTGACCTCAAGGCTGACACTCAAACATCCTCTTTGCAATCACTCTAAAGACAAGCACATACAATATATATATTAATACATGTATGCATCACTGATTGTTCATATTAGATAAATACTGTATGTGTAACTGATGTGTGTAAACATGTAGACATATCGATAATAAATCATGTATGAATGAAATGAAGATAAAAAGCAATGGACAGTAGAAGAATGATTGTGTTACTTATTCATCTCATACTCTATATGAGTTTTTACTCAGTCAGAGAAACCACACAGCCAGCAGTTCATTTCAGGCCACTGTAATGACTTTTTTGGGGGGGGGGGGGGGTAGAGTTTTCCTAGGCCATACAACATCCTCCATGTGACCAGAGTCTGCCTTCAAATGAGCAAAACACATTCCAATTGCAAAACAGAGTCTTAGGATGAGCATACATGAACTATTCTTACTGTGTATATTAACATAATCCTAATCTGATCTCACTTGTTGTGTTTACTTTCTAATTTGTTTCGATAAGCCCCCCAGTCCTAGTTTCAGTATTGCCCCTTTTTCAGTATTCTGTAGATCTGCATTGAACAGTGTGGTCTGCATGCCTAGGTTACCTACATGACACATTGGTAGCTTGTGCCTGACCAAAAGGAGTTACAGATGTAGTATCTTAATAATAAGTATCTTAAAATAATCATGCAGCAACTGGGAAATGTCAATTATTATGTGAATTATAATTAATGGACATTTGTGTAGAGGTTGATAAATTTTATGTTCGGGAAAATCAAGCCAGAAATGTCAAAGTGGAAATTACAAACTTTAGAAGCCTTTTTACACCTCAAATACACTACAAGGTTGCATTTCCTGCTGGCAAGAAAATTCTCAGCAACAAAAGAGTGATCAAATGAAGATCCAGTTGATATTGGGTGGCTGAGCCCAATGCAGGACATGTATCTTTACTCCCCCTTTATGACATGATGTGGGTCATTCAATTCCCAGAGTTTTTGCCTGTTACTGATATGTTGAATTCACTGCGCTTATGTGTATTTTATGTTTATCATCCTTAGCATACATCACATGAATGTTATGAATAGGTACCCTGGTGGCACTAGATATGGTCATTGAATATTTGATGGTTTATGAAAAGGGGGCTTTTTATCTTTCTCCTTTTATTCATGACCTCTGAGTCTAGCCATAAACTGGGTATTGGCTACTGTTCGCCTGCTGGCTACTGAGCACTGGTGGTACTGTCAGATACCTAGCTGTATTCCACTTTGTTTACCACTGTCCTGCCATACAGGAGCCAGAGAACCATAAATGTACAGTTCAGAGTTTGGGAATCTGCCCTCATGTTGACTCAGACAGTACGCCACAGCTACACTCATCTATCGCTAAGACTCAGGATAAGATCACAAACAAATCAAACACAATGATATCAAGCTACCTCACACAGTTTACCACTGTAGAAGTCATCACATTCTAAATAATATTTTCAGTTTAGCTGCTTTGAACCATAGGTGCCTTCTTCCTGTTTCCTTTTGATAATGTTCTGGTTCTTCTTCACACACATGGCTCTTTCTCTCGCCAGGGGAAGAGGGTCTATTGGGCTAATGTGAGTATTAGTATGGTTTCAATTCTCCAGTCGATTATGCATTAATGCATATTGCATAATGAATGTTTTTGTGAAGTCTCGGTTTCCAATAGCCCAATTAGCTGTCTGTCATTACTATGGTGGGTGTAAAAATGTGCACTGCAGTTATTTTATGAGTGGAAAAAGTGCTGAAAGCTGAAACAATCCAGTCTTGTGTGTCAGCTCCTGAAACTAGTTGATTTCTAGCAGTAATTGCTGACAGTATTTCTATGCCAGAGCCATTCTTGATGTGTGCCTGATTATTTCCCCTCCTGATTAACGTTCATTGTGTGGTGATTCAAACCGTTTATGCTCTTGATGGGATTAGATAGGACAGTGTAATGACCCTGTTATCTAAATGGCTCACATACACACACTGGGCTCTAGGTTGGAAACTGGCACAGAAATATGACAAAGCCGTGAACTAGGTAGAATACACCATGTCAGATGGATATTCAAATCCTTAGAATAGTGATGGCAAATGTACAAGACTGTGTATGATATCAGCTCTCACTTGAAGGAAACACTGCTTATAAACGTGTTTGGTTTTCTGTTGTATTATAATCTAGAATATTCTACGGTGAGACACACTACCAGTGTGTAATACCCTCAATTCTCTGAGCTTCTTGTATCAGATGTAAATGATTTAAATGGACAACATGTACATAGAGGCATACTGGGCTATATTTCACTGTCATTTATTTGCTAAATCCATGTTTCTGCTTTAGAAACAATACAAGTGTAGGTTATTTCGAATTTATGTGAAACACATTTATTAAATTAAAAATACTATCATGTATTTTATAATTCTATTGAATTGTTTATTTCAAAGATTAATCCAAATAAATTACAAGTAATTGTTTTCCATTATTATAGACAGCCTTATAGGCTTACCAGATCAATAGTTTAGTTCTCTGTCTATTAGCCAGCGAGAGTAGACTTATCCCATAGTTAACTGACGAAAGGGTCTTTGACAGAGCTGTGTCAATATACCCATGTCTATCTGCTTCTAAAGTAGTTTATCAGTTGAAACAAACATTCTGCAGTTGTCTTCGGCGAGCCCCACTGACAACATCTCAAAATGAAGAATGGTGCTATCCATGGTGCTGAAACGCTGCTTGGACGAATACTGTCATCAAATAGTTCACTTTTACTTCGAAGACCCAACTAAGTGGCTCAGCTATTCAATATGGATATAAACAAAACATGATTTTGATACTTCATAGAATACTTTATAAAAATTAAAGCTATAGTACCAAATATTTAAAAATATATAGATCAATTTGATCTTTTAAATTATCTTGAATTACCATTATTTTGTCAATAATTATAATTTGTGTTAATTTTTTTGTTGTCATTTGATTTTGTTTTAATTTCTTAATTTATTTTAGTTCATCAAAAAAGGTTTAATAGATCTACTGATGCTGTGAAACATCACAGTATCAAATAGCCTGTAGTTGTCGCAATCATTTTCAACAGAGAGAAAAGTTGAAGGCTTAAAAATGTAGATCAGATGATTTATCCAATTTCCAAGATATCCTCTTTGACCACTTCCTAGTGTGGTATAGCCTACATGAATTGGATTAAATGTGTGATTTCTAGCATAATAAACAATTGCTTCCGTTTGAACACAATTTTCCGGGGTTGCCCTTTGGCCCTGTCTTTTACCTCTCAGTCCTGCTGATGGACTAGAGAAGTAGGACAATACAGGACAAAACACACCAACGGCAGTGCCGCTGATCACTGCGCTACGTCGTGATTAAAGACACCCAATTACTGCAATGAACAGTGTCGTAATTACGTTCCTTAATCACATTCTGGAGGTCTAATTGCCTTAACGATGTGTTTCATTAAACGAATGTAGGTATTACAGTCGACAGTTTTCATACACAGTTGTTGTCGAATTAACAAATTATTAGACAGCGTCATGGAAATGGTTTTAATAATAATAATTAAGCCTGGCCGAGCTTTGTGGTGTAATACAAACAGACATGCCCTTCTAGCCGCGGGGCAACGTTGTCCACCACGTCTGGCCTTTGCTCCCAAGGCTTCGTGTGACTTTACATCTCAAGGTCCAGAAAAGTTACCGTTTGTGATGGAGCGTAAAATGATCAACTCATTATTATTTTTTACAACATGCTTAGCATGTGGCGACTTTCCGAAGATCAACAAGCTCTTTATGGTTTTAGTTAAACATGAACTGAATCGTTATTTGGGCTATGGGCCATGAATAGAGAATTATAATGTTATAATATTTATAGTTGATAATTAGGTGCACAAGCCCATTTCTTCAGATATGTTTTTATTATTTCCTTATCCCACGTTCAGATTTTTTAAAGATAAATGAGACAAAGTGGCCTTTCTCTGAAAAATATATTTCAGTCCCGGCTTCGTTTTCTTAAATTACTCCAGTTTCAGTGATTTCATCAGACGACCAGACGAAGATTTTCGTTTTGTTCAAAATATTTTAATAAAGCTTTCCAACACATCAACACATACAAATGGCCCTCTTTATTCTTATAATAACTAATGTATCTACAATAATCCAGTGCTTGACCTGACAGCGCTCCTGATCCATCAAGACCTCGGCCTTATTGCATGAGTGTGTAAGAAATGACGCAAATTAGACACGTCGCTAATGCAGAATACAGTACCACCATGCAAATAAAATGTATCAAATCAATAAATAAAAAAGGACAAATTGAAAAGAACATGAACTGAATATACACGTTTTTAGAGACTCAGATATAAGTATATTACAGTGCCAAGGAAACTACCAATGTAGCACAAGTGTTTGATACAACAAAAATATATAAATGGCTATAAACTCTGTATTGAGAGATTAAAACAACTAATTTCGTATTCATTTGAGCTCATTTTGCTTTCCCACAGACTCTTAGTTGCTCAACACATTCTCAAAAGATCACAAAATAACCACCATTAAGAAAAACCCTCTTAAGTTATAAATAAAGTAAGTGAAGCAGCAAGGTTGTAGTTTCTTATTTTAACTAATGTCTTAAGTTGTTCCGTCTATTCAAGTGAAATGGTCGCGTGTTTTTGTCAGGTCACAACTTTTCACACAGGGTCCATATTTGCGCAGTGGTAAACAACTGTCAATCCATCACCACTTGCGAGACACTCGTACATTTCTGTTTGGTTTTTCACTTTCATTCATACCAGCACTTAAAGGATGCTTTATATATACACAATCAAGCGTTGTCTTAACAAAAAGCGCTTCTTCCAATGCATTTGTAAATGTTATAAATGTAATCATCATCGGATTCACTTTTCTCGGTCTACACTGACTTCGAACCTCTTCTCTCCAAAGTCGCCGTTTGTTTAAAAAAAGTGTTGTTCGCTCTCGCATGTGCTTCTCTGAGTCTCTGGTACTGGCTCGTTGTTGTGATTCAGCTAAGGCTTGTCAGTGCATTGTTTAAACAGGCTCGAGGTGACGTTGTTGAAAAGGACACATTTGTCGGGGCAGGATGACCCGGCCAATCCGGTGGCGAAGGGGTAAACAGGCGGCTGGTCGTACGCACTTATCCCCGCACTCAGACCTGGTAGACCCGGAGCAGCAAGGGCCGTGGTGGCGGGTATGGACGCCGCTGAGATGGCCTGGCCCTGGTTCAGATAGGCCACCAGCCTCCTCATCTCCTCCAGAGCCTGCGCCTGCATGAGGATGTAGTTTTTGGCGAGCAGCAAAGTGGCGATTTTTGAGAGTTTCCGGACGGAGGGGCTGTGCGCATACGGGATGACAGAGCGCAACTCATCCAGCGCGTCGTTCAGGTCGTGCATCCTCCGTCTCTCCCTCGCATTGATGTTTAGTCTGAGTGTTTTCTGCTCTTTGTTTTTCTTACCTCCCTCCGGTTTACCGGCGGCCACAGTTCTCCCGTCGGCCAGGAGAACCATCTCACATCTGCCGTCGCTGTCATCGTCCGGGCTCTGCTCCCCGCCACTGCTCTCTGCCGCCGAGGTCCTGTTGCTGCTCTCTCCGAATTTGACGCACAAAGATCCGGTAGGCAGTCCCAGCGGCCCCCCTCGACCCCCAGCCAGTCCACCCGGTTGAATCGGGTCCGAGTCGGTCTGATCAAAACAGCTGATGGGTGACTGGTGGTCCCTGGACCCCGGCAGGTCAACACCAGCCGCCGACCTGAAGGAGTCCATCTTTTTGTTGGAGACCGCGCTGAGAGTTTTGTGGAAAATATCTCCTGGTCCGTTCAAGTTCATTCTCCTGTCCATAGCACTTCCTCTCCTCCAGACGCTGCTTTAGTGGTGGCAGTTTCTGGAGACTCTCTCCCGGCGACGGCTCTTGTATACGTTTCTTGCCTTGTGAGCTGTCAGAGAGAGTGAGTTGTTCTTGATCGCTTATTATTGCTCGACTTGTCAACTGAGATGCTGGACACTTCGGCTCTCTTTCCCTCTGCTCTGCTCTCTCGCTCTGCTCTCTGCGCTCGCGCTCCTTATCTCGCTCTGCTCTCTGCGCTCGCGCTCCTTATCTCGCTCTGCTCTCTGCGCTCGCGCTCCTTATCTCGCTCTGATTCACCTTCAACAGATCTCTACGGCGATCAGCATCACGCGCAAGAACGGGGTCTTTTACATCATTATCTCGAGGCGGGTTAATATGAAGAGGATTCGCCTATTGGGACACAGTTCTCTCTCACTCTCTCTTCCTCCTTCTCTGTACCCAATCAGGTTAACGTTTGAATTAATGGGATTTAAACGGTAACAAACAATCCCTCGTGCTCTCTCCCTCCTCCCTCTGTATCTCTCTGTCCCTCTCCGTTTGGGTATAGTGGCTCTGCGCGCGCACACGTTGTGATCTAAGGAGCTGCTTACAGCGTTATAAAGAGGCGCTCGGGTCTATTATTCGAGTTACCATCTGTATACACGCTTGAGTACATATGTTTTAAAGGAGCTGCCTTCTATTAGAAACCCAAACCACTGTTTCTAAAAGTGACGTGCGTGGCGACATTCACCCGTCAATGCGCAATCTAAATGCGCCTCTCCGTTTCAGAATGATGGATAAGTCAGGAGGATAATATAACTCTTCATTGACTACTGAGACACAGTTGTTTTTTAAAATTTGTTCTCAAGTTTGACCATTTCTCCCTCCCTGCTTTCTCTGCTGTCTTCATCACAAGGCCACAATTTAGAACTGACACTATACTGATTCCACTCAAAGTTTACGCTTCTATTTGGTACAAGCCATTGATTAATAAAACAATAATAATTATTTTATGCCAGTTCAAACTGTGTCGTGAGAATTGTAATTCATGCAATAGCCTACAGTTTTTAGCCTGAATTGCATCATATTTTTTGCTAACATTCCACTCCTTGTATTCTGTGTCATGCCAAAGGTTTGACACGACAAGATCTGGCAAAGAGTGGAATGATACACTCATCTAACTGGTACCCGGGCTATTCAATTTCTGGTTCGATTAAAATGATTAACATTTTTACAAATCGTTGATGGCCCCCAGATCCAAGCCTCTTTAACGTGTGCCTCTCCCCATATAAGGAGCTTATATTGTCCAGACAATAGATGTGCAGTCGTAGCTATCTTATAATAAGATAATCATGGCATGATGACTAAATTGTCTGCAAAAAAATGTGCTGATTTGTTTGCTGAGGTATTATTCACAATAAATAAAGTTATATTAAGTCATCTTAATAAGTAAATAACTGCATACATTGAATGATTGAGTATAATCAGTTATTTGCAACCCCTCATACTTCTGGGCTTCAAAACCACCCCAAAAAGTAATGCTGGCTAGACATTACTTGAGCTGACATTGCCATCTACTGACATAAAGTATATCCTACATCTATGAAAACAATTCAGAACTGTGTTCCTGAGGGATCATATCATTTATTTACCCCCGAAATAAAGATTTCCACTTAATCAAACTTTGCAGAATTAGCAACACCTCTTGGATATTGGATGTGCTCTCTCTCTCTCTCTCTCTCTCTCTCTCTCTCTCTCTCTCTCTCTCTCGCTCTCTCTCTCTCTCTTTCTCGCTCTCTTGCTCTCCTGATGTCTCTCTCTCGCACTCTCTCTGTCTCTCTCTATCTCTCTCGCTTTCCTTCTCTCTCTCTCTCTCTCTCTCTCTCTCTCTCTCTCTCTCTCTCTCTCTTTCTCGCTCTCTTGCTCTCCTGATGTCTCTCTCTCTCTCTCTCTCTCTCTCTCTCTCTCTCTCTCTCTCTCTCTCTCTTTCTCGCTCTCTTGCTCTCCTGATGTCTCTCTCGCACTCTCTCTGTCTCTCTCTCTCTCGCTTTCCCTCTCTCTCTCTCTCTCTCTCTCTCTCTCTCTCTCTCTCTCTTGCTCTCTCTCTTGCTCACTCGCTCTCTCTCTCACTCTCTCTCTTTCTCTCTCTCTTGCTCTCTCTCTCTCACACACACACACACACACTCCCCTATCTGTCAGCAGCATCCTCATGGTACTGAGGTGTAATCTCAAGGTCAATGTTTCTGGGTTTCAACCAGGTCAATTAGGCTTCCTACACAGCCTCTGGTAATGATATACTGTAGTGTCTGTGAGGGGCTTCTCAGCTTGCACTGATGCTGGAATACTAAAGAATGATGGTCTGGCGAGAGGCGAAGACACTCACTTTATCCTGAGACAGCGAGGGAACACCTTCATGCCCAATCAGTCTGGGCTAATGAGACAAGATGAGGCTGGATGTGGAACCAGCATTCACAGGCTCAGCACCCTCCTGCCTCATCTCTTCTCTCATCACACAGTCAGCACTTAGCTGATCATGGAGAGATTGTAGGGATGAAGGGGACCATATAGAGCAGGGCTTGATGAGCTCATTGTGATTACAGGACAGGTGCATTTCCTCCAGAACTCTTGGCTGAGTAGTACACTGAACAAAAATATAAATGTAACACAAAACAATTTCAACAATTTTACTGAGTTACAGTTCAGTTACATATAGGGAAATCAGTCAACTGAAATACATTCATTAGGCCCTAATTTATGGATTTTACATGACTGGGAATACAGATATGCATCTGTTGGTCACAGATACCTTACAAAAAAAGGTATGATGCCTCATGCCTCCTTCGCTTAGAGTTGATCAGGCTGCCTGTGGAATGTTCTCCCACTCCTCTTCAATGGCTGTGCGAAGTTGATGGATATTGACGGGAACTGGAACACTTTGTCATACACCTCGATCTAGAGCATCCCAAACATGCTCAATGGGTGACATGTCTGGTGAGTATGCAGGGCATGGCAGATCTGGGACATTTTCATCATGGTCATCATGGTCTGCGGCTGTGAGGCTGGTTGGACGTACTTCCAAATTCTCTTAAATGACTTTGGAGGCTACATAAGTTAGAAAAATTAACATTAAATTATCTGGCAACAGCTCTGGTGGACATTCCTGCAGTCAGTATGCCAATTTCACACTCCTTTAAAACTTGAGACATATGTGGCCTTGTGTTGTGTGACAAAACTGCACATTTTAGAGTGGCCTTTTATTGTCTCCAACACAAGGTGCACCTGTGTAACGATTAGGCTGTTTAATCAGATTCTTGATATGCCACACCTGTCAGAGAGATGGATTATCCTGGCAAAGGAGAAATGCTCACTAACAGGCATGTAAACAAATTTGTGCACCACAAAATCTCAGAAATAAGCTTTTAGTGTGTATTGAACATTTCTGGGATCTTTTATTTCAGCTCACAAAACATTGGACCAACACTTTGCATGTTACACGGTGCATTGATATTATTGTTGAGTGTAGTTCTCTTTACAGCTTAAAGATGGGAGAAATATCTTGAGGAGTCTAATTGCACATCATAAAGGGATAATTCACCACCAAATCAAAGTGTGTCAGAAATCTTCATACTTCAATAGAGGGCCACATGGCTCCTATTCCAGCTACACACGATGGATCCAAATGTCTGTCTTGAGACTGTGTGTTTGTTGTGTCTCCATCCTCCAATTGGTCACTCTACATCGACTATTAACTGTCATCACACACATGTACAGTTTTTCCTTTGATCTGTCTCTGAGCTATAATGTGCTGAGGGAATCCCCAGTGTCAATATTTTTCTCCGTCTCATATTCGAGTCTTCATGTAGTAAGTCATTTCTACCACACGGTGGCATACAACAACCACTATGATAAGAGCTACGGTATGTATTTATCATGATTTTTTGTGTGAAGAAATCATTGCAAGTCTTAGCAACAATAGACATGGATAAGCATGATATAAATTCGAAAGAATTCGAGGCAATTTACAGGAGATTGAAATCCAGGAATTTAAATGTATTTCATTTTCTGTGTTGAAAAATAACTGCGTTGTTCGACCATGAATATCATGTGATATGTGTTGATACTTGTGTAATAAATGATCATTCAATAATATTTGATGTCTTGTCAGGAATCATACATTTCCCCAAGGTGTGGAAGTTATGAATATAAGGATATGGTAAACAACTTACATTTTCAAATGTTTATTAAACAACAATCATGTGCAGCACAGAGGGAGACAGGTAACAATCTGCCCCATTCCAAAGACGAGACAGTCGTTATATGCTCATCCGTATCTCTGTTCAATTCAATTCAATTCAAGGGCTTTATTGGCATGGGAAACATGTGTTAACATTGCCAAAGCAAGTGAGGTAGACAACATACAAAGTGAATATATGAAGTGAAAAACAACAAAAATTAACAGTAAACATTACACATACAGAAGTTTCAAAACAGTAAAGACATTACAAATGTCATATTATATATATATATACAATGTACAAATAGTTAAAGGACACAAGATAAAATGAATAAGCATAAATATGGGTTGTATTTACAATGGTGTTTGTTCTTCACTGGTTGCCCTTTTCTCGTGGCAACAGGTCACAAATCTTGCTGCTGTGATGGCACACTGTGGAATTTCACCCAAAGATATGGGAGTTTTTCAAAATTGGATTTGTTTTCGAATTCTTTGTGGATCTGTGTAATCTGGGGGAAATATGTCTCTAATATGGTCATACATTGGGCAGGAGGTTAGGAAGTGCAGCTCAGTTTCCACCTCATTTTGTGGGCAGTGAGCACATAGCCTGTCTTCTCTTGAGAGCCATGTCTGCCTACGGCGGCCTTTCTCAATAGCAAGGCTATGCTCACTGAGTCTGTACATAGTCAAAGCTTTCCTTAATTTTGGGTCAGTCACAGTGGTCAGGTATTCTGCCGCTGTGTACTCTCTGTGTAGGGCCAAATAGCATTCTAGTTTGCTCTGTTTTTTTGTTAATTCTTTCCAATGTGTTAAGTAATTATCTTTTTGTTTTCTCATGATTTGGTTGGGTCTAATTGTGCTGTTGTCCTGGGGCTCTGTAGGGTATGTTTGTGTTTGTGAACAGAGCCCCAGGACCAGCTTGCTTAGGGGACTCTTCTCCAGGTTCATCTCTCTGTAGGTGATGGCTTTGTTATGGAAGGTTTGTGAATCGCTTCCTTTTAGGTGGTTGTAGAAGTTAACGGCTCTTTTCTGGATTTTGATAATTAGTGGGTATCGGCCTAATTCTGCTCTGCATGCATTATTTGGTGTTTTACGTTGTACACGGAGGATATTTTTGCAGAATTCTGCGTGCAGAGTCTCAATTTGGTGTTTGTCCCATTTTGTGAAGTCTTGGTTGGTGAGCGGACCCCAGACCTCACAACCATAAAGGGCAATGGGCTCTATGACTGATTCAAGTATTTTTAGCCAAATCCTAATTGGTATGTTGAAATTTATGTTTCTTTTGATGGCATAGAATGCCCTTCTTGCCTTGTCTCTCAGATCGTTCACAGCTTTGTGGGAGTTACCTGTGGCGCTGATGTTTAGGCCAAGGTATGTATAGTTTTTTGTGTGCTCTAGGGCAACAGTGTCTAGATGGAATTTGTATTTGTGGTCCTGGTGACTGGACCTTTTTTGGAACACCATTATTTTGGTCTTACTGAGATTTACTGTCAGGGCCCAGGTCTGACAGAATCTGTGCATAAGATCTAGGTGCTGCTGTAGGCCCTCCTTGGTTGGTGACAGAAGCACCAGATCATCAGCAAACAGCAGACATTTGACTTCGGATTGTAGCAGGGGGAGGCCGGGTGCTGCAGACATTTCTAGTGCCCGCGCCAATTCGTTGATATATATGTTGAAGAGGGTGGGGCTTAAGCTGCATCCCTGTCTAACCCCACGACCCTGTGTGAAGAAATGTGTGTGTTTTTTGCCAACACTTGTTGTTTGTGTACATGGATTTTATAATGTCGTATGTTTTACCCCCAACACCACTTTCCATCAGTTTGTATAGCAGACCCTCATGCCAGATTGAGTCGAAGGCTTTTTTGAAATCAACAAAGCATGAGAAGACTTTGCCTTTGTTTTGGTTTGTTTGGTTGTCAATTAGGGTGTGCAGGGTGAATACATGGTCTGTTGTACGGTAATTTGGTAAAAAGCCAATTTGACATTTGCTCAGTACATTGTTTTCATTGAGAAAATGTACGAGTCTGCTGTTAATAATAATGCAGAGGATTTTCCCAAGGTTACTGTTGACACATATTCCACGGTAGTTATTGGGGTCAAATTTGTCTCCACTTTTGTGATTGGGGTGATCAGTCCTTGGTTCCAAATATTGGGGAAGATGCCAGAGCTAAGTATGATGTTAAAGAGTTTTAGTATAGCCAATTGGAATTTGTTGTCTGTATATTTGATCATTTCATTGAGGATACCATCGACACCACAGGCCTTTTTGGGTTGAAGGGTTTTTATTTTGTCCTGTAACTCATTCAATGTAATTGGAGAATCCAGTGGGTTCTGGTAGTCTTTAATAGTTGATTCTTAATAGATAATAGATGTATTCTGTTCTCTCTCCAGCTGCCTCGGAGTGCCTGGGCCCTGGTCAAAACATAGGCAACTTGCAAGGACAGAGTGAAGCGAACCATGGAGTAGACATCTCTATGACTTTAAAGTGCCTATAGCTGAATTACAGCCACCGGCCTTATCCCCAGGAATGTCACTTAAGGCATTAATGATGTCTAAGTGCTGTTTTATGGCGACTCCTATCATCAGAGAGCAGTCAACCTCTGGTTTAATAGGCAGCTAGAATGTGAACAACTGTTTTGTTGCATGGCAACACAATCACATGAAGAGATTTTTTTTTGTGTTGAGTAGCAATTTCCCAATGCCAGAGTGGTCATTTCAGATCAATTACTGTGTTTGCTTCTGCTCTTAGAGTAGCTAGGATTCAGGTCAGGTCAGTTCACTGTGCCATGTCCTGCCCTGACCGACTCAACACTGAGATAACAGACTCTCTTTTTGAGGCTGAGGTCATTCATAGAGGCCCATTCATAGAGGCCCACTGCAGCAGTAGAATAACCTAAAAGTACTCAGGAGGTATGCCATTATTTTCATTGGCCAAACACCAGAGTCACTGGAGATAACCCAATATGACTTTATATTACTGGGTCTCTAACAGACTATGCAGAATCCTTTTTTAAATGTTCAATCTCTCTCTATCTGCCTCTCCGCCAAAATCCTGTTATTTCCTACTGCTGACCAAAGGAGGGAGAGGAATCATGACCTAATTCAGCATTGGTCAAATAGGAAAACAAGCAAATCACTGGTACCCGGGGGTAGTGAAACAGGTATTACATCACCTGGGAATGCCTTCTCTTCTTCCTGTGGTGCTATGTGATTGTCAGAGAAAGATACAGCCAACTTAATAATGTTTAAAATGACGACACTGTATACCTATTGACCTATCAAATACACATTCCCACAGAAGGTTCTGGTGAATTGTATCCTATATTGTATCCTAGTGATTACCCTAAAACCTTGTCAACTTTATATAATGATTTGACATGCCATGTTGACCCTCACTCTGTGTTGTGTAGGGGCCTAGAGTGGGGTACAACGTATTCAAGTCTGCCCATGTATGCAACGGCCACTAGGTGGCATAGCAAACCTATGGGTATTATTGTAAATCTGCAAACCGCGAAGAAACGATTCAACATAGGCCTATTTGATTGGATATGAATAAATGCTTTTGACAAATACAATTTCCACATCTCTTCCAATTTTTTCGAGATGAAGTCTATATTTAAATCTGGATTATATGTTCAGATTCTGACTCAAATTATCCTAGTTGAAATCAGAAATAGGCTATGGGTTGAATGGACGGTTAAATATGCAGGCCTAAGGATTAGCCTACGTACCCCATGTATAGGAGGCTACAGATTGGGGTTGATCGTTACATTAGGCTATGTTGTCACTGCTTGCAAATGTCATTACACGTAAACCTCACAAGGAGACAAGAAGGCTACTATTTTTAAGTGAAATGTAGAACTGTGTGGCTGTAACTGTGTATGTGCCTTCTTGTGGCGTGTGTGTTTGTGTGCATATTTATGTGAGTCCTGATGTGCGTGTATATGTATGCGTGGGTCTGCATGTAGGCTGTGTGCCTTTGTTTAGATCAATCCGGCTGTGCCCTGCTTTCGTGTAGGCCTATTCAATATAATAGCTTACTGTATATTTCGTGTATAATAATATTATTCTGACACGTTCGCGTATAGCGCAGGCCTACTAAAACAAAATGGGCTGCTCTTGGTTTCAGCACCAGTGGTGGTGGACAGCGCCTTGAGAGCGGATCGTGTATAAGCAAGGCCTCTACCTCAACCAAAGGTCCTTCATTTACACTCGACCACAGGGCACATTTACAACATACTCCCACATATTTTAACATGTTTAAGCTGCATATGTTTTAGCTGCAATAGAGAATGTTGAATATCGACAGCGTAGGCTACATGCATTTGAAATGACATCAGTTATCATAACTTGAAGACATGAGCTGGTAGTATTGGGTGCTTTATTTACTCTGAAAAAAAGAAAACGATACAACATAGACTACAGGGGAATTTGCAGACAACAATTGCAGACACAAACCTTTTCCGTTATCGCTTTAGTATGTCGTTTTAGTGAAAGCTGTGTGCGCTCGCATAGATGACAGCAGGCTCCGCTCTTGGCATTCACCGCGTGCCTTAATTGTAAGACATTAAATCAAGGTCCGCTGTGAACACGGAGAACTAGAACCTCAGAAGACTCAGTGCGCGTGCGCGTGTGCTACATTTTGCCATATCCACCCATAACATTCCTTATTTGCCATTTCCGCCCCTAATATTCCTTGTTCAATATAGACTAACCACCCGTTCCTTCAGACCTTCAGTGCGAATAGTTATGTGGCGATGTCAGTGTGCTTTGAAGTTGGAGTGGCATTCTGGAATGGAAGGTTACATAGCTGCTGATAAATGTAGGCTATATACATTACACCACCACGACAATTTAATGTAATTTGATAGAAAAAAAAACGATTACAAATTGAAGTACGGCGGCCATTGAGCTTGGTGACACCCGTGCGCAATGGGTTAAAGTCGTCTCTAGCACTGTTTTTGGGGGCTAGATTCAAACTGATGGTTAGTCCGAATCCGTCTCTGGAGGCAAAAAGGGGGACGGGCCATTTGATCTTTTTCAAAGGATGTCTGTTTTTGCAAAAAAGCATCAGGAGTAGACTTCAACCACGTCGTATTCCTCCATCAAACACCTACCAAAAAAAGAGAAGAAAACACCAAATGCGTCACAAACCTTAGAAAATCAATCCTGCAATCCTGTACGGGAAAGAGAGAAAAGCCTACAAACAGGGGAAAAGTGTTCCTCTTACATTAAAAAAATAATCGAATAGAGATCCATAAAGGTCGCTTTCTGCTTGGAAAAATTGGACGGTACTTTACAAGAGAAAGCATAGCACCAGTCTACTCGCAGGTCAAGTAAAGACAAAAAAGAGATTCTGCAAAGCTAGAATGGGGAAATTCGAAAGCCTCAAACTGCCCTCCTCCTGCATTCCATCAACGCACCGTGGAACCGCCGAAGGCAAAGGTATATAGGCTCCTCTCCTCACAAATCCATCTGGGACCGAGGACGAGCTGAGCTGAGTTGTACATGTCCCGTTTTCGATACCACTAAATGAGACTGATCTCCCTCAGCCCGGTCTTTTCCCCTCGCCGGCTGACTTCAGGATTAATGGCGCTCTAGCCAAACAAATAAGGCATCTGCCTTCTGCACCAGAGGGTTGCATGGGGGTGGTGACGTCACTGGGCAAACAGATGTTCTCTCTCTATAGCCAACGTCCCCAATCATCTTCCTGTGCCCTTGAAACTAAGGAATAATCACTTCAAGCTCAGTTTAAACCTAATCTCTCTGTTTCTTAGCTATTGCAATTACTCGACGCACCTTGTTAAAGTGTATAGTGATGGACATAGAACGAATAGAAAGAGGATTTTAAATCCTGTTTTGTCATGTCAATGCACAGCGATCTGTGTGAGTAGGCTAGTTTGATAATATTACTAGGTGAGTTAGGCTATTGGTTTAGCCTAAAGGTTTGAAGTTGACTGGCTATATAATCAGTTACGTAATGTTACACTGTTCTAATAATGGACACACACGCGCGAGCAATTTTCTTTTTTCAATTGTGTCGAATTGTTTAATATGTGTGAGGCATTAGAACAATTTCGTTTAAGAATTTGTTTAGGTCCAACGCTGGACCCTATTCGCTGTCCGTGGTTTTGAAACCAGTTCAAAGCGAGAGTATGAAACGGATGTGTCTGTTCATGTCTTTGCATTCACTATGAAAACTATTTTACATTTTATATTTTTATAAGCAAGAGAATGTGCATTAATTAAATGAATTGTGCATAGTATCCATGTGCATATATAGAATAGAAAACGCCAGTGTTTATAGCGCATGATAAACGCGTTTGAAACTGCATGCCAATAGGATATTGGATGTAATCTCAGGTTGTGTTGAATTCAGTCATTATATCCATCAATTTGCCTCGTGAAAACAGTGCAAATATATACTGAAATGGAATTGATCAATTATTGAGTCAATGCTACTACCGCACTACCTCCACTACTACTATTAGGACTAGCCTGTCTACTACAGCAACTAGGCTACTGCCTCAACAGTGCTGCTAAGCGTTCCAATAGGCTTTGGGAGCTATTTCTGCCTTGACACAGATTATATTCACTAATGTATATAAGTATAGGCTTGAACGCAGTTTGGATTCAGAAGGCTATGATTATTGCACTGCATAACCCATTCAATATTTGGGATGGAGAAACAAAGGGAAACGCCATTTTAGATGGGGGGGGGGGGGATCCCCCCTCCCATATGAAAAATCTAAATGACACAGTCCTTTATGAACCGATATTTGTAATGTGTAACAAACCCGCTTGATAGTTTATCATCCCGCTATCGGATAACCATTGAGAACTCAACCTAGTAGGTCCGTGCGCGGACCCATTGTCTCAAAGCGTCGCGCGACGAACAAACAGGTGCATAATGAGCATGCAGTCATTCCATCGTTTTTGTCCATTATGTAGACTAACTCTAGTCCATATATATGAGCCCACTTGTGCAGTAACGTGTATAGTGATTCTACTGGCTCTTTGTCAACCTTATTCATATCCATAATTACTAGAGGCATTTTTGAACGCCCGCCATAACAATGGCAAGTGCAACGTTGGAGGCAAATCCGTTATCTTTGAGTTCCTTTGCTTTGAGCGAATCATGCCGACACCCCAACACCATATAGGCTAGTGAGTGTGCATGGTCACTTTTATGCTACACGTGGAAAACACTTAACAAAGCACATTTCTTTCCTTCTCATTTATGATATCAATAACCGACCCAGTCGAAACATGGATACTTCATACTCACCCTCTCTCGCAGGCCAGACGGTCGGTCCCATGGTATTGTCGTGTATCCATTCGCTTTTTGTTTTCTTTCACATCATTGTGTGGTGTGATTCGTTTTGTTGTTAGCAAACGGCGTGTAGGCCTATTCCCGGTTATCTCGGTGTCATGATGGACAATCAGGGGACTCCGGCGGGCGAGTAGCGGATTCTACCAGTGTGAGCGATGCTCTGCAAAGCATGGCTCCCTTTCCCCCTTCTTTCAAAAGAGGGCAGGTCGTTCTGTGCATTACAATGAGTTAAATCCCCCCCCCCCTTTCTCTCTCCCACACACACACACACACACACACACACACACACACACACACACACACACACACACACACACACACACACTGTTGGAAATATCAAATGTCAAAGGATTTTGTCAAGTTTGTTAGCCTATATATGCATTTTTTTTTTCGTGTTTCTTTCTTTCACGATGTTAAATATAGCAGTGCACCAAATCCTAGCGGACTAGATTTGTGTCATCAACGATAATCTGAACCTAGGTTAGGAATGTGCGCGACAAAGGTACAGCATTGAATCGACGTCTCCGTGTGTCGGGTGCAATTTGTCATGTTTAATACCGTCTGTCCTGAGAGCTCCATTAGTACGTTGTAGTTCCACGCATTCTGCCTCTAGACCGCAGCTCAATCTCACTGAATCTGTTCCAATGAGATGGTGAGCCCTCAGACCGCACGTGATTCATAGGCCAGATATAAATGTCCATTTATTTCACGACCTTAAATAGGTAAAAATGCATATTTACAACTCCGAACGATTTGAGATGTTAAAGCACATGTCGACCCAGTTTATCGGAATGTACTTAACCTATACTCGATGGTCTTCTAAGGTAGCCAATTGGACATCAATGGGACCCGTATTCACCCAGGAGCATTTATTTACATGGGTAGCATTCTTCTTATATTTGTAGAACATTATAATGCTGCATAGACCTTCATTTGCTGTGAAAACGCCATGCGTTGCACCCTTTTACAAGCATAGATGTCATGGCTATTCTGGCGCGTGTAGTTGTCATGCAGAGAGGGAGGCCAACGGCAGCTATCCTAATTAGGTCAAATTAGATAAGGTGTATGCAGCTCTTACAGTACCATCAAATATAGCAACAATTCATTCTGCTTTATAAAACACTGGGTTAAAAAAAAAAAAAAGAGTCAAATATTGTAGACCCCGAGGCAAGTAAAATGTGAGGGCAGTCTACAGGCGACTAGTTCTCCAAACGAGTCATCAGTCCAAGTCTTGATATGAAAAACGGAGTGACGTTAATATTAGTCACGTTATGGATAGTAGCTTCTCGTACAGGCCTGCATATTTTGGTTGAACAAATTTGAGAGTGTAAAAAAATGCATTAGGTCTATACAAGAGCTATTTAATATTCAATGAATAATTAATTTAAGTGCCACCCCTGTGTTCGGTGCTACTGGTTTGTATTCCCTTCACTTCCTGCCGAGATCGACTCAGGGCCGAACATGTCCAGTGGAAACACAACCCAGTATGGATCCCCACACTTGGCCCCATGGAAAGATGATGTCATCCTAGCCGGTCAAAACTCTAACGCTAATGGCTCAAGAAAACGACCCGAACACATAGCGAATCACACACGCACATGCAAGGTGTTACTAAACAAATATTTCACTTGATTTTATTTGGGATATGATATGTCGCTATAGCCTGTGTCCACACACTTTCTCTGAATGCAGAAGCTACTGCATGCTCGAAAACACGCTCTATTTCCCCCATTCTTCCCCTCTGTTCTCTTGACGCCGTGGATGGAGGCTGCAGGCATTCTCCTCTCCCTACGTGACATCTACCCCCCTGCTTGCCCTCTATAGAGCATACTATCTTGGGTACATGCTTGCCCTCTATTGAGGATACAATCTAGACTACTGCACTCTATTACAGCGGGCCTTTAAACACACGATTGCTGTGAGAATTTAATTATCGTTTAGTGATGACACATTAGCGGACAACATTATATATAACAAATATTAATATAATATCTGGAAGAGGCATTTTCCTCTACAGTTTTAGTAGGCCTATTGATTCATCCACGTGTGAAAACACGGTGCAACAGTGGTATAGTGCTACATATCTGGATACAACTTTGGAGGGACATTTTAAAGCACTTTTTTTCACTGTGAGGGGAGAGAAAGGGGGAAAAGCTATTGTTCCCACTGAAACAATGGAAGCTGCGGGCGACGTGCAGCGGTCCGCGCAAGAATGTCGAGGCTCTGGGATGTGCGCGGGTCAGTGCCCGGGGTCTCCATCCCAAAGCCCTTTTCCCAGCGCGTCACAATGAACCTGCGCGAGGTCGGGACTCCGTGGGGTCACAGGCCATCCCCTATTGTCCCGCACTTCAAAACAGATACACATTTATTAATCAAGGGCCGACCGGAGGGCCCCCTGTCTCACAGAGAAAACTAAACCTAGAGGGAGAGAGAGAGCTGGGGAGAGGGTAAAGGGGGGGAGAAATGACTACCCCCTGCAGATGCAAATTCCACCATTACTTAGGCCAGAGGTGGGACATGTAAAAGTTTGAAATGTTGCCCAAGTCCAACAGTCGGTGTAGAGAAATGTGTGCGGACTGGTTTTCAATCGGAGGATGGAGATATTGCTATTGCACGGTCTCTCAAGTAAGACTGAATTTGGAACCTTTAGGTTAGATTTTGTTCTAGTACATTTCGTTCAATTTTAGATTGGATTGTGTTGTGCAGAATATACTTTGGTCAAATCGGTGTGAGGTTGCGGTGCTCGGTTTTAACTGGTATTGTTTGTGTAGCCTAGACTAGAAATCCAATGGGCGAAGGAAAAGTGTTGCTTTGCATTGTGACATTACCATAACTCACAAGTCATTCTTCATGAGCCAATACAAATTGACGGGATTGTTTACTAAATACTCGGGATTGTTTACTAAATACTCGAACATATTAGGCTACTTGAAAATACATTGATGTAAGTTGTGCATGTAAGCCACGTGCAGGTGAAAATTGTCGCTACATATTCTGAGTGACTCAAAAAGCTATAGTATAGCCATTTTAGAATTATTCGTTATAACGTAAAATCAATAACACAAATGTCTGAATTAGATCGAAGTCCAGTGGTTTGACAATCGTTTGGTCCTTAAATGTATCTCTAAACGAAGAAACCTAGCTGTACTTTAATCACATTTTATCTAGCTAGCATATTGATTCATTATTATTATTTTAGGAAAACGTTACAAATGGGTTATAAATGCACGCGCAGTAGGAATTTATACTTTTTTTGAACTGTAAATACTTTTGTAGTCGGTTAATGCACGTCAATAGGCATGTAAATAGGTTCAAAACAAATCAAACTATTTAAAGTGGTTGTATCAGACTGGGAATATTCACATTACATTTGAATCGATTCCAGACGAAACATCTGGGAACATTTTCTGTAAATTGGCAACATTCAGACACTAACGTTACTCTCTCATGTGAACACAATGCGTGTGTTGTCTGACGTTGTAAAATGTAGTCCACGATAAAACTATCGAAATATCAAATAGTCTCTGTTCAAATGTGTTGTTATTAACGCTTTTCGCCTTCTCTTACAGTCGATAAGCGCTGTGGTTTTCTGTATAATGGAATTTGACAACGGGGTATATATATGTAGACTAAGATCACCCTCCTTATACAGACACAAAGACCCATAGGCTTCTATCCCCTAACCTTGCAGCACCAGAACCTCACTGAAATAAATGACATATTCAATAGGTTACCTCAAAGGTTGTAGAAGCAATGAATGGGATCTCATTACTACCACTTTGATAGGCTATCCATATTAGCATTAATTAACCACTCAATATGAACATTTGATTGCATCAATCCATATCATAATCTTTAGATTTCAGACAGGAATCTTTCTATGAGAAACAAATTTCATGGTCAATATTAGCAATATGATTATCCATATTTGCATTGATTAAACAAACACTCAATTATATATGATGGAATTTGGATTCCATTACTGTACACATGATCATGTAAATATTTGAGACCCAGAGATGGACTTGAGAAGCCTGTTGTTTAATACCTGATGTTATTCTGAAATGTAAGATATTGAGACTATTGGGGGAGAGGGAGTGAGCTAAGCATAGCTGGGAATTGAAGATGAAGAATAGGGAAGGGTAAGAAGTGGGGGGATTGGCTGTCTGATTATATGTAAAAACTATATACTTTCAAATACATCTCATGTTTTGCTTATTTAGGAATACATTTCCATTTTTGATAACCTTCTATATTTTTTATTTCAGTATACTAACAAGATACTAACACAATCAAAGCTGAATGAATCTGTAAATCAGTCCATTTCAGTTTCATCATTCCATGTTGCTATTCAAATAGAGGTAGGAATTATTGCTAATTGTTATATTATTGTCAGTGATAGCCAAGATCTAACCATATAACTTAGTGAGTATTTGAGTAACATGAAGTATCAGATTGTATCTGGGAAATACTAGATGGAAACATGATTTAGTAGTCATGGTGGTCATGTTACAAATCAATGGCATAATAAGGTAGTGTTTCAGTGACTTCAGGCCGATTTCTGCAGTCGTCATATTGCCTGTCATGTTCGGTTCTGTAGCCATGACAGACAGTGTGACCATTGGCATATACAGTCTGTCTAAAGGTTGCTCTGCCATTTGTGTTTCTTCATAAATATTATTTCCCAGAGTCATATCGAGAGCTTGGGACTGGAAGGTTCTATCTGCAAGAAGAGGATTCTGGGATAATTGGCATTAAAGTTCTGAAACCTCATTGGTTTGATGGTGTCAGCAATTTTTAGATGCTATTCTTTAGAACATTTTTAACACAAATTGGGGTATTTAGAGAACTATATAGGTAGAGATCGTTGAACAGAACAAGGTTACATTTGACATTTTGACAAAAATGCAGAGGTACATTTTGACAAAAATGCAGATAGAAGCTTATAGTCCCAACCTCTCTCTCTCTCTCTCCTTTCTCTCTCTCCCTCCTCTCTCTCTCTCTCTCTCTCTCGTTCTCTCTCTCTTTCTCTCTCTCTCTCTCTCTCTCTCTCTCTCTCTCTCTCTCTCTCTCTCTCTCTCTATATATATATATATATATATATATATATATATATATATATATATATATATATACATAATGTATGTATGTCAGGCTATGTATGCTCTGGCATTTCATTGATCATTGTAATGACTGGAGTATACAGTAGTATACAGACTATGAGAGATGGCTTGTCATGACATGTTGTTTTAGTTTTTGAATGAGCGGTCCTCTCTCCACCATCAATGTATGATCAAATCAAATAAAATCAAATCAAATTGTATTTGTCACATACACATGGTTAGCAGATGTTAATGCGAGTGTAGTGAAATGCTTGTGCTTCTAGTTCCGACAATGCAGTGATAACCAACAAGTAATCTAACTAACAATTCCAAAACTACTGTCTTATACACAGTGTAAGGGGATAAAGAATATGTACATAAGGATATATGAATGAGTGATGGTACAGATCAATGTATGATCATCTGTTAATATGTAGTTACAGAGGTTATTATTAGACTATAGTTAAGGCCTGCTCTAGTCTAATGCAATGTATTATTATACAATACAGTACTGGCATCCAGTCATACTCTTTTTTGTTTGGAACGATATCCTTAGATGTTATTGTCATCATAACTATATTTCAATGAAATCCTGATCTGAGTTGTCCCCCTATATTTATCTCAGATAGGCCTGGATGTTATCCCAGATAGGCCTGGATGTTATCCCAGATAGGCCTGGATGTTATCCCAGATAGGCCTGGATTTTAGCCCAGATAGACCTGGATGTTATCCCAGATAGGCCTGGATGTTATCCCAAATAGGCCTGGATGTTATCCCAGATAGGCCTGGATGTTATCCCAAATAGGCCTGGATGTTATCCCAGATAGGCCTGGATGTTATCCCAAATAGGCCTGGATGTTATCCCAGATAGGCCTGGATATTATCCCAGATAGGCCTGGATGTTATCCCAGATAGACCTGGATGTTATCCCAGATAGGCCTGGATGTTATCCCAGATAGGCCTGGATGTTATCCCAGATAGACATGGATGTTATCCCAGATAGGCCTGGATGTTATCCCAGATAGACCTGGATGTTATCCCAGATAGGCCTGGATGTTATCCCAGATAGACCTGGATGTTATCCCAGATAGGCCTGGATGTTATCCCAGATAGGCCTGGATGTTATCCCAGATAGGCCTGGATGTTATCCCAGATAGACCTGGATGTTATCCCAGATAGGCCTGGATATTATCCCAGACAGACCTGGATGTTATCCCAGATAGGCCTGGATATTATCCCAGATAGGCCTGGATGTTATCCCAGATAGGCCTGGATGTTATCCCAGATAGGCCTGGATATTATCCCAGGCAGGAAAGTGTAGCACCAAATAACAAACTGTTGTGTTGTTGTTGGTTGTGTGAGCAGAACCAGATCAGCTGCAGTACAGACCTTCAGGCTGTGTTTCTAGAGTCCTCCATTATCCTACCACAATCACAATCACGTCTCTCCTCAGTTTAGGAGGGAAAAAAACATTCAAATTATTCCTAAAATACCCAGTTTTATGGAATTAAATTGTTAATGCCAAATACAATAGCTTGTGTTCAAAATTACATCTATTTTAGTGGTAATCTATTTTAGAATGGAATCTGAAATATATCAATTTCTAAAAATAAATACATAGAAATGAATGTACTCTAGGTCAAACGTAATGGTAGCAGTGTCAGCAACCCCCAGTTTGGGTCATTTATTCAGTTTGTTTCAGCCATCTGGAGTTGAAAGGACCATGGTTAGCATATAGTCTTAAAAGCATGTCAATATGTCCTCAAATAAATATGTATAGCCAAGCACTGTGATACCTTCAGAGAGGTTGACACACACACACACATATATATATATATATATATATATATATATATATATATATATATATATATGGTATTATCAATGGGCTATTCTTTTATGAATTCATTTCCATAAAGCAGTGATTTAAAGATTGTTATACATAGTCCAGATAAATATACAGTGGGGCAAAAAAGTATTTAGTCAGCCACCAATTGTGCAAGTTCTCCCACTTAAAAAGATGAGAGAGGTCTGTAATTTTCATCATAGGTACGTACACTTCAACTATGACAGACAAAATGAGAAAAAAAAAATCCAGAAAATCACATTGTAGGATTTTTTATGAATTTATTTGCAAATTATGGTGGAAAATAAGTATTTGGTCACCTACAAACAAGCAAGATTTCTGACTGTCACAGACCTGTAACTTCTTCTTTAAGAGGCTCCTCTGTCCTCCACTCGTTACCTGTATTAATGGCACCTGTTTGAACTTATTATCAGTATAAAAGACACCTGTCCACAACCTCAAACAGTCACACTCCAAACTCCACTATGGCCAAGACCAAAGAGCTGTCAAAGGACACCAGGAACAAAATTGTAGACCTGCACCAGGCTGGGAAGACTGAATCTGCAATAGGTAAGCAGCTTGGTTTGAAGAAATCAACTGTGGGAGCAATTATTAGGAAATGGAAGACATACAAGACCACTGATAATCTCCCTCGATCTGGGGCTCCACGCAAGATCTCACCCCGTGGGGTCAAAATGATCACAAGAACGGTGAGCAAAAATCCCAGAACCACACGGGGGGACCTAGTGAATGACCTGCAGAGAGCTGGGACCAAAGTAACAAAGCCTACCATCAATAACACACTACGCCGCCAGGGACTCAAATCCTGCAGTGCCAGACGTGTCCCCCTGCTTAAGCCAGTACATGTCCAGGCCCGTCTGAAGTTTGCTAGAGAGCATTTGGATGATCCAGAAGAAGATTGGGAGAATGTCATATGGTCAGATGAAACCAAAATATAACTTTTTGGTAAAAACTCAACTCGTCGTGTTTGGAGGACAAAGAATGCTGAGTTGCATCCAAAGAACACCATACCTCTGTGAAGCATGGGGGTGGAAACATCATGCTTTGTGGCTGTTTTTCTGCAAAGGGACCAGGACGACTGATCCGTGTAAAGGAAAGAATGAATGGGGCCATGTATCGTGAGTTTTTGAGTGAAAACCTTCCATCAGCAAGGGCATTGGAGATGAAACGTGGCTGGGTCTTTCAGCATGACAATGATCCCAAACACACCGCCCGGGCAACGAAGGAGTGGCTTCGTAAGAAGCATTTCAAGGTCCTGGAGTGGCCTAGTCAGTCTCCAGATCTCAACCCCATAGAAAATCTTTGGAGGGAGTTTAAAGTCCGTGTTGCCCAGCAACAGCCCCAAAACATCACTGCTCTAGAGGAGATCTGCATGGAGGAATGGGCCAAAATACCAGCTACAGTGTGTGAAAACCTTGTGAAGACTTACAGAAAACGTTTGACCTCTGTCATTGCCAACAAAGGGTATATAACATTTTACTGAGATAAACTTTTGTTATTGACCCAATACTTATTTTCCACTATAATTTGCAAATAAATGCATAAAAAATCCTACAATGTGATTTTCTGGATTTTTTTTCTCATTTTGTCTGTCATAGTTGAAGTGTACCTATGATGAAAATTACAGGCCTCTGTCATCTTTTTAAGTGGGAGAACTTGCACAATTGGTGGCTGACTAAATACTTTTTTGCCCCACTGTATTTGTTACATTATTAGTCTAGTCAAATGCTTCATACATTTTAAATCATAATGAATTGCTGTTTAAGATAGCCCACCAAATATCAATCACGATAACTTTCCACTAGAATAATGTAAATAACACAGTTTCCATTTCACCATGAAATATATGACCTTCTATTTCTCTGTGAGGGAGATTTAAAGAGACCAAGGGCCTTGTGTTTGGGACCTTCCCCTCCTCTGACATCACTGAGGGGTCAAACATGCATGTAAGGGCACCTCCCCCCTCCTCCTCCTCCTCCTCCTCCTCCTCCTCCACCAGCACCTCCTCCTCCTTCTCCTCCTCCTTCTCCACCTCCTCCTCTTACTCTTCCTCCACCACCGCCACCTCCTTCTGCTCCTCCAACTCCACCACCAACACCTCCTCCTCCTCCTTCTTATTCTCCTCCTCCTTCTCCACCTCCTCTTCCTCCTCCTCCACCTCCACCTCCACCACCAACCCCTCCTCCTCCTTCTCCACCTCCTCCTCCTCCTCCTCCTCCACCTCCACCTCCACCACCACCACCTTCTCCTCCTCCTTCTTCTTCTTCTCCTTCTCCTTCTCCTCTTCCTCTTCCTACTCCATTTCCTCCTCCTCCACCACCTCCTCCTCCTCCTCCTTCTCCTCCTCCTACTCCACCTCCTCCTCTTCCTCTTCCTCTTCCTCCACCACTGCCACCTCCTTCTCCTCCTCCACCTCCACCACCAATACCTCCTCCTCCTTCTTCTTCTCCTCCTTCTCCACCTCCTTTCCTCTCCTCCACCACCAACACCCCCTCCTCCTTCTCCATCTCCTCTTCCTCTTCCTCCTCCTCCACCTCCACCACCACCACCAACACCTTCTACTCCTCCTTCTTCTTCTTCTCCTTCTCCTCCTCCTTCTTCTCCTCTTCATCTTCCTATTCCCTCTTCTTCCTCCTCCACCACCTCCTCCTCCTCCTTCTCCACCTACTCCTCTTCCTCTTCCTCCACCACCACCACCTCCTCCTCCTCCTCCTTCTTCTTCTTCTCCTCCTTCTCCACCTCCTATTCCTCTTACTCCTTCTCCACCACCACCACCACCACCACCTTCTCCTTCTCCTTCTGCTTCTTCTCTTCCTATTCCACTTCCTCCTCCTCCACCTCCACCCTCACCACCACCAACAACTCCTCCTCCTCCACCACCTCCCCCTCATCCTCCTCTCTCTCTGTAATGCTAACTATCAGCATGAAGCAGGAGAAAGGCTTCTCTATTCTAATGCTGATGTGGAGAGATCATCACATTTGACTCCCTAAGCCATGTTTCTCTTTTGTAGGGCAACTAAAGCCAGGAGAAATGTTACAGGAGACAGGGAACTGAACTGTTACAGGAGACAGGAGACAGGAGACAGGAGACAGGAGACAGGGAACTGTTACAGGAGACAGGTGACAGGGAACTGTTACAGGAGACCGGGAACTGTTAC